>NW_018407907.1:858521-930479 GCF_002113885.1 Mizuhopecten yessoensis | reverse complement strand
TTTTTTTTATAGCATGAGTATGAAATAGTCTTACTTCTGATTTCTAACAGTAAAGTTTCCAAAAACAGTTGATCATTAATTACAAACATCAAGTCTTGCAAAGAAACATCTTCAATATTGTCCATATTGTAAATTGGTACAGCATACTGTTTTTCAATGTTAACAATCAGAGATCTAATGGTATTTAAATATTCTGAATCTTGAAGTAAAGAATTATTGAATTTCCATAACCCCCTCCCCTTTTGAAATTTGGTGAAGCTTAAACTTATAACTGACATGGAATGGTCTGAGCGATATCCTGGCTCAATAGACGAAGCAGTTAAACTTGGGAGCAGTCCATCGGATATAAAAATGTAGTCTAATCTTGCCTGTTTACATGGATTTCTTCTACGCCAAGTGTATCTTCTTGTATCCGGGTTTAATTCTCTAAAAGTATCTATCATACCTAATTCTTGTTTAAGTCCTAAAACTTTATCTCTGGCCTTGGGGTTATTTATTTGCCGATAATTATCACAGTCTAATTTCGGATCAATAACTAAGTTAAAATCCCCACATATAACAAACTGAAAATTTCCCAACTCTGTTAAAATATTTTCCACTGTTTCATAAAAATCTGGTCTGTCACTGTTAGGACCATATACAGTTATAAGTGTAAGTTTGGAGCGATGAATCTTAATTGGAACTGGACGCGATTGGAAGGGAAGGGACGGGACAGGACAGGACAGGACAGTGTAGAACGGGACCAACATGCGGAACATAAAGTAACCCTCTCCTGCAAAAAATGATGGGGCCATACAGTAGTGATAAGTATGTTCTTTATTTGTTACCTTGCAAAAGTAATAATATTTGAAGAACATGTAACATTGACTATTCAGATAGGCATACTAGTTTACTCAACCAATAGTTTTATGGACAACTACAAATTGTATGGTCGCCATCAGGATCTCGCATGGAAATATGCTATTTCTTTGTGTTATATGAAGGTCGATGTTTTTGATTATGCTCATGAGAGTACCTTGTGGTGTTGATGTCATTACAAGAGTTTTCGCTGTGAAGACATGACATTACTTGGATTCGACCTATATTTATACGGCGGGTGTTTTCGGTAAAGCAGGAGAATCTTACCCTTCTGGAACACCTTGTCTTATTTTCGTTGTATTATTTTTCAGTGATGTTCATGTAAATCTGTACATTGTTCATATTTTGTACTAGCTTTATTAATTTTGAGTTTGAATTATCAATTTTGAGTTTGAATTATCAATTTTGAGTTTGAATGATGGTTTCGTTGTCACTTCGGAATTGTCTTGTTTTGTTTAACGACATGATACTATGAAAGGCACTGCAGGGTTTATCACGTATATTATAACATATTCCAAAATTGATTAATAGTAAAACCTCGTTATATCGCCATTATTGATGAAGTGAAATTTGCATTATAAAGGGGTTCGGCGAAACACTGAGGTATAAGTACAAAGGAGAAAGTAGAAAGGGTGAGGGGGGGCTTGACCTGGCGATATGTCAGATGAAATAAGGTCATCGTATCAATGTTTCACTGTACGTTGGTTGTTTATTTTATTTATCCTGCAATATGGTTGATATTTAGTTATCCTTCGTTGTGTGTAATCATTGATTCCAAACTATATTTTCACATAAGATGTACATTCATTCAAAATACAATTGAAAGTCGAAGTTATCTACGATACAATATCTACTATTTTGATTAAGTTATTTATTTTAAAGAATCAAGGTTCAAGACTGACATTGAGAGCAGTAATATACATTGGGGCGTGGCTTACCTTGATTGACAGCTGTACATGCCTGCCCCAGCGTCGGTGCATTGACAGTCATATAGGCAACCATCCTGCCACGTCTGACCTTGGAAGTAGTCGTGACTTTTATAATTGCACGTACCTGCAATAAGAAGTTTTCATGTATCAAGTTATCAAGTTTACATTTGAGAAGAACAGTTTCAGTAGAAGAACAGGTAATACAATTTCTTTATTCTCAAGACTGACGCCATTTTACCGTATGTCCATATGTAACAAAACCGTTGGTAATCTTTTAAGATACTTATAGCACAGGCACTTTAGCTTAAGTAGAAAACAAACTCAGGAAAACGATATTTCACAAATACGAAAACGTTACCAGTCGTTGAAAAGTTGCCATAGCTCTATGAAAACCATAAACGGCTTTCCTGGGACAGAGAACATTTCAATTATCAGTAAATATGCTTCTGTAAAGCATGACTATTGCCAATTTCAACAGATTAACACAAAATATGACAATCAAAGAGATGGATTTCAAAAGAATTTATATTTGATATATAAAATCTTACATTAGTTTTTAGACGCGTCTAAAAAATGAAGGGAATTGATTTCAAAAGAATTTATATCGGACATGAATAAACTTTTTTTTCCACTTGATATATTTATTGTTTAAGCATATGGCCGAGAAAATGAATAGGAAAAAAACAAAGAAAAAAGAAAGAAAAAAATATATGTTATTTTCAGTGTTGTAATCAAATAAATCCAAAATACGTACTTATCCCGTTGATGTTCCCCAAGCTCTGTCCACTAGTGGTCTGGTAGTTAGGGTTGAAGTTGCATACCGGTTGAAGACAGCATTCTCCCGACGTTTGGGTGAGGGTACATTGTGGAGGAAGGTTGTAGTAGGAGGGACACCTGGTTTGGAAGTTTTTAATTGGTAAAATAAGTCTACACTTAAACAGTTGCTGGGAAATTTTTGGGGATACCTAAATTGGTCTAAACTGATGTTGTAAAAACAAGTTTGAAATAGAAATTTAAACTATGCATGATTCTTTATGATGGCTAAAATGCAAAAGATACCAAACACGGCACAAGTTCCTTTTTTAACTTACTTGTTGTAGCAACTGTAATGGCCTTTAGATGCATCGTCACACCTACAGTCATAGGCGCAACCATCGGACCAGGTCTGTCCCTGTGTGTACGACTTCCCGTTATAGTAGCACTTCCCGTCTACAAAATAACACATTCCTGTCATAATCCTTAATGCCATTAACAATGATCGTAAAAGCAACGACGTTTAATGATACGATGCCATCGTGAAATATTGACGTCAGCTGTCTTTTTCTGCCTTGAGAAATTATATCAATTTTAACAAATTAAAATGGTAAGAACCCGAAAAGTACATGAGAGACTTAGGTTGGTAAGAACACCTCATTCGTGCGTTTATTATGAAAACGTAACAATATCACAATCTAACTGCGTCATCACATCTGGTCATTTCATGTATTGTAAACATTCAATAACATATTTTTGACATCCATTGCAGCTCACATGTTTAAAATGGCAACAACCTTTCGATAGGTAAAACGTTTGAGTATAGAATAAATTGTTTGACGCATATACAAAAGTTCTACCCTCGTGATAAGGTTTTATTTGTCTAAAACCCTCGGGAAATCCTCGACAAAGATAGTAGATATCCTACCATACCTCGAGTTGAGATTTCCCTGTTTACCGTCATTACAGCATATAATAATTTGTTTGTGTTCGGAAAAACGATAATCCGGATTACAAAATTTCGGTTCAACTGTTCGTAAGTACTTACAATATCCGTTCACTCCCTTTGCATTAAATTCTGAAAAAGAAAAAGACATTAAAAAATCAATACATTAATTTGCTGGCATGATATGAATGCAAGTTGGTATAAGTCAATGCTAATTAATAATCAAAACAAATTATCCTTTCAGCACAAACTATAAGTGTCCTTCTTCACAAACAGATGCATAAATCAATGATAATATCTATATGCAGTATATTAAACACCGGTCATTTGAATTGAAATAATTTTATCTAAATGTCATATGGCAGATAAAACGTTAAATTATATATAATATAAGGTACAAATTGATGCTGAAACCATAATTTCGAAAAAACGACATAACCGCCGTTACAGTTTTAAACAAATCTATCCCACAAAATCTGACTGGATATGCGGCTCGCACACTTCGTAAAATGTCGGGTTGTATCTAGATTTATATATATTAAGATATGGCACCTTGGTTTTGACCTGATCTATTCAAAATTTCTGTGTGCAATGTTACATAAACCGTATACAAGGTTATATATGTATGTACACTGTATCTAGATGTATCTACACTGCATACACAGTTTCATATATACTGCAAACAATGTTTCATATATACTGGATAAAGGGCTATACCGTATGCATGGTTATATATTTTCTAAATCTACGTTTATAGATACTGTATACAGTGTTTTATATATCTACTATATACAAAGTTATATCAACTTTATAAAGGGCCATATGTATTGTTTACATTGTTAAGTATTTTCTGAATCAAGATTTATAGATATTGTATAAAATGTTTTACATATAAGGTTATATAAACTGAATACATGGCTTTTTATACTACATATATAGTTATATATTACTGTCTCAAGGTTCATATATCTCGAATAAAGTTTTATATATATATACTTTATACAGGTTTATTTCAACTGTGAACAGTACTCTGAATAAATACTTATATATATTCTCTGAATCCAGGTTTATATATATTGTATACATGGTTTACATATTTTATCAACGTACTTTTTGCGATACGGTGAATCAAAGAATGCAATCACGAATGTTAACATTTCTAGAAGGGTATTACTACAACCCTGACTTTCTCGAACTCGAAACCGTAATTTTGCACAGAGTGAACTTGAAATATTATCCTTACAAACGCGAAAATAACACTGCATGTAAATAAACGTTGTATACAGTACGTGATATAAAACGTAAAACCTAACTATATATTTATTCTATTGTAGATGACATCATCATTCATTCATTTCCCCTTAAAGAGACATGTTTACAAACAAAATCTTAAATGCTATAGCTTTAAATATAATCCAATAAATCGGCTGTGTGCTATGTTTCGATACCTCTTTAAGATTTAATATATGCTGCCACCATTTTTCAACTTACGACAGAATCCACAGAACTGCCTGCAATTGTCATGAGCCCATGGTCCGAAGGAATTGCACACTTGAGCGTCATAATCCCTACAATTAGGCAGCTTGTCCACACACTCTGGAGGAGTCGTCGGTATGGCGGCTAAGGGAAACAAGGTGAATTATATAGCATTTGAGTAAACGAAACAGTAGTCAGGAAACTCATGAATTATTTTTTCTCCCAGAACCACTCTAGGTTTTCTCACTCCCGACTCGATGGATAACCCTACCAGGATTTGGTAAGCATGTTTTGATATCTACTAGTCGGACACAGCCCGGACGTTATTTCATTTGTCAATATTTAATTTATGACGTCACATAACAATGTTTGGCGTTTCCATCCTCAACTGTGAGGTCATAATTTATGGCAACAACTTCACCCATCGGAAAGAGATTTAATACATTCCAAGGGATATAAATGTTTTCAAGATTAAATATGAACGGTGTAGGAGAAACAAATGTATAGAAAATTGTATAATCGATTTACTGAATGTGTTAGTTCCTGTGTTTAATGAGCATATACAGGTTCGAATTGTATTGTCAATTGTATTCATTTACGCTTAAAAAATTAGAACAAATGTATAATAAAAGTTCATTTTAGCTTGAAATGAATGTAATTTTGAAAGTCAAAAAATAATAATAATTCCGTTATTCCTTCATTTTATTACAGCTTGCCATAAAAAGGATAAAGTGACAAAATACCGCTCTAAAACAACTGAGAAAGAATGAGTAAAAGTAAGCTCGGCTCAACTGCGAGTGAATGAAATATCACTAGAAACAAAAATGAAAACACTTACAGTAGGACAGAGTACTAGGCAAGATTGGTTCATATATATTCAAATGATAATATGATATTCATAATTGACATATTGACAGGTTCGAACAAACTCCACCAATAATGACAGGTTCAGAGGTTCTTGAACAGTATTGGACGGTTCAAAAATACACGTACATGTACATGAACAATGTTGGAAGGGCATACACTTACTGGTACAATAATGACATGTTCGTGCGCACTGTGTCCTTGCCCACTGTTCGTAGACGCCTGTACAAGAACCCTGTTGGTACGTGGCGCAGTTCCCAAGACGGTCTTCGCACGGGTCAAATAGTGGTTGTGGTACTGCTAGGGTTGAAAAGAAACAAATATTATTAATTTTTCTAACTTACGTATCTTTTTTGTTAATAAAAACTACAAAAATTAAGTGTTGTGTACTAGCATTAGCTGTTATGATAAATTCGCCCTCAATGGGGAGGGCAAAAAAAGGCGAAAATTAAACTGCGGCGAACATTTCCCAATCGATCGAAGAAGTTTCGTTGAATGTCAATAGCTTATTTATGAAAGTAACAGTAGTTATAGCATTTTATTATACAACTTGCATACAGTTCGTGTGATGACATCACGATTGCAGCATAAGAAAACAACGTTAAAACTCCAATACTCACCGGTAGGCACATTCGTTTGCGGGGATGCTGGTATAACTGAAAATATATACAATTACCATTGTATTTCGTGGTTTCTATGGTGTTAAAGGATAAATAAACTAAACTAATGACATCAATATGCAAACATTCAAAGAGGTTATAACGTGATCAGGTAAATAAAGAGAAGATTTTGTCATATAAGCTGTCCTGGTCAATAACATATCGCCAATTCAACCCGTCTTATATATATAAAAATTAAAACTCAAAATCAATAAAACCAAATTCCTTTCTTCAACTTCCTCAATGAAAGCCACTTCACTGAAGGTCATTACACCTCGATATAATGTCCCTTGATTCACTTGTCACCTCGCTTACCGCCAAAATAAAAATGTTTTTCTTAGTCTCTGTTGTTATTTTCCTTTATGCTTCCTTTATATAGTTTCCTCAATTAATCACTAAACCTCTTTATAACGCCAAATTTTCTTAATCCATCAATATAAAGTTTAATACATTTCTTTAATATGTTCATGTCAACTTATATCATATATTGAGTAAACTAGTTATGTGATCACATACAAATTACCTTGGCACGTCTGGGACGCAAATGCTCCTTGGATTTGCTGAAGTTTGCTGAAGTCGTCAACTGTCATTACATGCGTGCTATCCGGGTCACTGGCGATGTCATTGAGCTCAGATATACTAATTCCTCGTCCTACACCTACAGAAAAGACATTTATTCCACGGTTCTTAGATGTAGTAGCTTCACTGACGGTTGCTGGATGGTTGTTTGAGCGTCCATCTGTAATGACGATTTCGATGTTCGGGACACCGGGACGGTCGCCGTTGGCCGCCGTAAACATCTTACTGTAAACCTCCTTCAGAGCATCGCCTGTGTTTGTTCCGCCAGACTTGTAAGGGATGTGGTCAAGGGCGGTCATCAAAGCCGCCTTGTCTGCATATTTGTCGAGGTTAAACATTATGTATGGCCTGGAGCTGAAAGTCGCTAAACCAATCCGGATTTTGTCAGATCCGACGTCGAAGTTCTTTATCATACCCTTGACAAACTCGAGCATCTGATCAAAGTTGGCTTTTCCTACACTTCCGGATGAGTCAAGATTGAAGATAATGTCCGCTTTAGAACCGGCATGGCAATCTGCAACACAATTAAAGTTAGCTAATGTCAAGCAAAATTTTCATTTAACGTACTGGATGCCATCTTTCATGTACCTCAACACAATTAAAATTAGCTAATGTAAAGCTAAATTGTCATTTAACATATTGGATGCCATCTTTCATGTGCCTCAACACAATTAAAATTAGCTAATGTAAAGCAAAATTGCCATTTAACGTATTGGATGCCATTTTTCATGTACCTCAACACCATTAAAATTAGCTAATTTGAAGCAAAATTGTCATTTAACGGATTGGATGCCATCTTTCATGGACCTCAACACAATTAGAATTAGCTAATGTAAAGCAAAATTGTCATTTAACGTATTGGATGCCATCTTTCATGTACCTCAACACAATGTAACAAACAGGTGTTTTTATTCTATGAGAACCAATCAAATAAAGAGCATGTAACAGTTAATGCATGTATGATCAATTAGTTAAGATTTAATGAGGTAATTATTAATGTTGAAATAAGAAAGTGGGTAAACTGATTAACATTAAGGAAATGTATTTTAACTCAGCTTATCTGAGAGCAAGTGAGCGCGATTTCGGCATCAAGAGGGACAACTAAATAAAGATTAAAAAACCACGTAATTTCGATTATCCTACATTCAAACTTCGTTTTGTCAAATGTTTTACATTAAAACATTGTTGTGTCAAATATTCTTTATTCAAATCTAATTGTGTCGAATGTTTTACATTCAAATCTAATTGTGTCGAAAGTTTTACATTAAAATCTAATTGTGTCGAATGTTTTACATTCAAATCTAATTGCGTCGAATGTTTTACATTAAAATCTAATTGTGTCGAAAGTTTTACATTCAAATCTAATTGTTTCGAATGTTTTACATTCAAATCTAATTGTGTCGAATGTTTTACATTCAAATATTATCTAGTTGAATGTTCTACGTTCAAACCTTGTTGTGTCGAATATCTACATTCCATTCAAGTTGCGTCGAATGTCTTTATTCAAAACTCGTGTCCAGTATTCTATATTTACTTACTGTGAGCCGAAAATTCTACATCCAAATACATAGATATAAACTAATTGGGACTAGAATACAATTCAATATAACCAGAGCGTTCCATATTCCGTCTTTGCGTATTGCAGAGTTATCTTCTCTTGAGAGCAGGTATTGATTGTTACGTCATTTGTTTTTGAGAGTAACGTCATCATTTTTTGAGAAAACGACGTAATTTTCACACACAAACCAATGACGTAACAATCAATACCTGCTCTCAAGAGAAGATAACTCTGCAATACGCAAAGACGGAATATTGATTTCGGAAAACGAATTTCGATTTGACCTTTTTTTCTATGGTTGCCATTCGAGTATCTATGGTTGCCATTCGAGTATCTATGGTTGCCATTCGAGTAACTTACTTGTGGCAGTGTTGTTCAGTGGTCGGGAGGCTGAAACATGAACAACAAAATATCTCATTATAAACCGAAAATAATCTGTCTGTAAAGACCATATATTTGTAAATGATACCTGTTTATAAAGATCATATCACTGTAACGATCACCTGTCTATAAAGACCGCCTGTCTATAAAACATCCCTTCTAAAACACCTTTCTCGAAAAAACTCTTGTCGATAAACACCACCTTCAGAATACGCCAAATAATGCTTCTTGTATAATAGTCTGTCTTTAAAGAACACCTGTCCATAACGACAGCATATCAGTCAATACAAAAAACCTATCTATAATGATATAATCTTTTTATAAATAACACCTCAATGGTACCCCGTATTGTTTTAACACCAGGAAGTGTCCCCCCCCCCCCTTATGTTGTCTTTCAGACAGGTTTCCTCATACTTATCTCATTTCAATTATAACGTATTACTTCAAAACAACACAACGACGACGGATAAGTCAAACACATACAAAGCAGAGAGAAATCAATTTACTCTCACCTTCACAAGCCTTGCTAGAGAGCGATCCCTTCATGCTGCCCAGAGCGTCGAAGTTGTCGGCCCTGAATACGTACTGACTATCTGGGTCACTGGCGATGGCCTTCAGTTCCGCGTCGTTGATGCCATGACCGACGCCAATGGCCAACATCTTAATTCCGTCCTTTCGAGCCAGGTCAGCTTGTGCTGCGGCCAGTCGTGCGTTGTTCGAGTTTCCATCAGTCACCACAATAGCGATCTTTGGGACGTTTGGTCTGTGACCTAAACAGAGTTATGTGTATACCAGATTTTGTTCGGTAACCGGGATTAGCTCAACTATATTTATCGTTCCTTCTACACATTTAACAAAAAGATAATTTGAAATCAAAGCTTTCTATTTCATTTTTAAAATAAAACATTTGCAAAATGTTTCATTCTTTTTGAAGGAAACGTGAATTTAATTAATTTAACTAATATACATGTTTTCAAAACCAATGGGTTTGCCAACATTGCAAACACAGTAACTTTACTTTCCTCAAAATAAGTTCTTATTTTTTCCTTTATATTTTTTCCATGAAAGTAGTACAATGATTTTTATCATAAATATTTTTTGCACCATTTACATAAATAATCCGTTATTTGAAAAACATATTAATTATAACATTAAGTTAAAAAGAAACATTATGGAAAATGAGATGCAGTGTATAATATATTTCATGTATCTGATTTGAAATTAATTTATCAAAAAAGAGTCCTTAGAACATAAACTAAAAGAAGAAATATATATTGAAAGTTTGTTTTTCATAAGGAAGAAAATATTTATCGGCAAACATAATGATGATTTCATAAAGAAAATGATCTTGATCGTTGTATTTCACTGCATTACCGGAAAAGGCGATAAGGGTTCACCCGCCAATTCGCTACCTTGCTGAATCGTGAAGATGGTCCAAAAGCGTCTTCTGCTTATTTTTATCCATCTTTAATCGTCTAGAACACTACGTTCAATTTCATGAACCTTAAAGACTAGCGTGATGACTATGTTTATCAATTTATTAGGTTCACAAGCCGTTCAGACTACATGCTTTCCTTAATAACACCCTCGTGAAACGAGATTAACCTCGGAGAAACAAAGTATCCCTTCAGTAAGGGCAGTATATGTATACTGTTGACTGATGAGCATTTAAGACTATCGTGTGAGCTCATTAGATTTATGAGCTGTGAAGACCATCATGTGACCCTGTAAAACTCTTCAATAGGTTGGTGAACCGTTAAGATTAATGGGTTTGTAAACCGTTAAGACCATCATCTGATCCTGTTAAACACTCAAATAGGTTGGTGAACCGTTAAGATTAATGGGTTTGTAAACCGTTAAGACCATCATCTGATCCTGTAAAACACTTAAATAGGTTGGTGAACCGTTAAGATTAATGGGTTGATGAGTTGTTAAGACTATGATATGATCTTTTTAAACACTTAAATAGGTTGGTGAAACGGGAAGATTAATGGGTTCGTGATTCGTTAAGATTAATAGGTTGATGGGCCGTTAAAACCTGTAAAACACTTCATTTGGTTGGTTAACCGTTAAGACCCTGTGTGTTGATGAGCTGTTCAGACTACCATGTAACCGTGTATGGCATCTCAGTAGGCATCTTCGCTAGCCAAGGGTTACGTTCCGGTACGATTTACCTATTTTTCTCCTGAAGAGTAGGAAGACCGGATCGTATCGGATCGTAACCCTTGGCTAGCGAAGATGATCATTAGGTTGACGGACCCTTTGTAAAGAAAAACAAAAAATAAAATACAGGTATATAAATTATGAACCTGAATCGACCTTGACCTACCTGCAGCTGTCGTGAAGCTGGTGTTATGGAGATATTGAATTGCCTCGCCTGTATGCGTTGACCCGCTATGGTAAGGAATTTTGTTGATAGAGGCAATGAGGTCAGCCTTTTGCGAATGCTGGCCAAGTGTGAACTCAGTCTTATGGGAGGTCTGGAAGGTATCGACACCTATCTGGACATCGTGTGGACCAATCTTGAAGCTATTTGACACGTTTGTAACGAAATCCAGCATTTTGTTGAAATTGCTTCTGCCAACACTTCCGGACGAATCCAGTAAGAAAACTATATCTGCCTGAGCACCACAGTCTGTCAAACAAGGACAAAATTAGAATGAAACGTGAAGCTTTCGTAAATATTTTATTTTTTTAAATTAACACTTCTTTCAGCGGACTCGAGAATATTTAAGAATATTACCGAGTTTTAACAGATAAGCACTAAGATTGATGAATCGGCGCACTTACAATTTTTATAATAGGAAACTAGAGTATATGTATACAGAAACCTATATTTATGCAGTAAAAATTTAGCGCAAAATTTGACACGCTCGAAGCGCTAATGTGTACGTGTACAGTATATGACATATTGAGCCTTCATTTAGAACAAATGAAAAAGATAAATACAATGTACATAAATCGGTTGTAGCAATAATGATAATCATACCTAGTTGAGGTTGTGTTGCAGGAGTTGACGTCGCCTTCACTAAAATTTTTGGAAAAAACAAATATTAATTATCAATTGATATGTTGGTAAAAAATTGATACGTAAAATCTTGTAAAAGAACTGTAAATTCTCATGAGCTCATAATCATTTATTTCTAATATAAGTTATAAAAAGACTTGATACATTTTTCAATATATAAAAAGTTAACAGTTGCATAAATACACCTTACTCCTGTAGTAATATACACTGCTAAGATGTTTAACCAATCTAAGAACATACTTCATCAAAAACGATTTTGGGGAACTTACCTTCGCAGGCCTTTTGAGCAAGTGTCCCTTTAATCTGTTTCAAAGCATCGAAATTGGTGACGACAAACACGTGCTGGTTGTCCGGATCCGTTGCCATGGCATTTAGCTCGGACGTCTTGGGTCCCGAGCCGACGCCAACGGAGAACACAGTGATACCGTTGGCCTTGAGTCGTGCAGCCTCGGCGGCCGTCGCTCCTGCACTGTTAGACATACCGTCCGTAATAACGATAGCTATTTGGGCAGCGTTAGGTCGCTTGCCATTTGCATTAGTAAAACTGGTCTCCCTGGCATATTTTAGCGCGTCGGCCGTATTCGTCCCTCCAGCCACGTATGTGACGTGAGATATAGCGTTTACTATTGACTGCTTGTCGTGATATTTGTTCAAATGAAACTCAAGGTTAGGCTTGTCGCTAAAGGTCACGACAGAGACCTCTGTTTCATTTGGACCAATGGTAAACCCCTGGACTATGTTCTCAACGAATTTTAACATCTTCTGGTAGTTGGCCGACCCGACACTCCCTGACGAGTCCAGAATGAAGACTATGTCCGCTGGCACAACGCCACATCCTGCACATGGATAAAATTTATTTCTAAAAACTGACATTTCCTTCATCTTTTTCTTGTCTTCTTGATATATATTCGATTGCAAAAATCGGATGCCCAAATATCGCACATAAAATTAAATCTTATGTTAAATTATTAATCTGTGATATATATATATTATTAATATCCATTATAAATCTTGACCGAAATTGTTAATTCATTTTGATATTTCTTTTGAACGATTTTTTTTACAACGACAAGTAGAACGCCTTTTATATTGTTTTAAACGGCTGTTACCTCTTTTTCAACAGTGAACGCCCCATTCTTTCAAATAGGACAATTAAAATAACAATTCCTCATCTTGGAAACAAAATATAAAACTTTCAGAAAACAAATGTTTATATCAGTTAGTTCTTTAAATTTTAAAAATTAACGACAATCCATATTTGAGTATGACATTGATATATGTATCAATCAATTGTTTCCAACCTGGTGAGGGTGTTGTTGGGATGGGCGTGGTCCTCGCTGTAGTGGTTGTAGTGGGAGGGGGCGTGGTCGGGCACGGCTGTGTGTTACACGTGCCCGTCTGACGTTGTGGCCCTGTACAGTCTTTCCCGCCATTTGCCGGGGGTGGGTCAGAACACGTTCTCTCTTGGTAGTGGGTGCCCCCTGCGCAAGTCTTGGAACAGGGACTCCAGAAACCCCATTTTGTCCAACCGCCATCAACTGCGTAAAATTTACATCAACTTGACTTTCTTTCAAATTCTGTTCCTCTTGCAATTCCGTCTTTGCGTATTGCAGAGTTATCTTCTCTTGTAAGCAGGTATTGATTGATACGTCATTGCTTTGTTTGAGAAAATTACGTCGTTTTCTCAAAAATTGATGACGTTACTCTCACAAACAAATGGCGTAACAATCAATACCTGCTTTCAAGAGCAGATAACTCTGCAATACGAAAAGACGGAATAGGGTCCCATAAATTACTGGTCTTCAAATTTACTGCACCTTATGTCCCAAGGATTTGATTCAAGAAACCAGAATTCCATTTCATTAACAATTGTTGCACTAAGTTTTTCAAATAAGCTTTATTGTATCATAAGATGGCACTTTCAGATCTCCCGGCATTTTCCGGAAGCATATATATTCGAAAATGCAAATGACTTGCAAAAATAAAGTTTTGTGCATTTGGAAGGAAAAATAAACAAAAATTAAATATACCCATACATGCAAGATGTATTAAGTAAACTTTTGAATATGAAAATACAAAAATGATTAGTATATAAGCAATATTTGTACAAAATGATACTAAAGGCAAACAAACGTCTTCAAATTCAAATAAATAAATTGATAAAATGTTCATCAGAAGAAAAAGATAGCGGAAAGCTAGGAAAAAATTACTTAAGAATTAGAAGAGGTTTGCGAGGATATCTCGATAAAAAACCCTTTATATTTAAACGAAATAATTAACTCTCATGCATGGATATTACATACAATGATGTTTCATTAGATAACATGATTTTGCAATAGAATGTAAAATTATAACTCTGTTTAACAGCGAGCCAATATGTCAACTAATGTATGGATCATCCACGATACCCAGGGGTTACGCTCACTTTCGCCCTCTACACCCCTGGAATATGTCATAGCAAAACTGAAGGCACAGTGTGCAACACCTTGTGGATGAGACGAGAAGACTAGTTTGGTCCTTTGGTGTACATCAAAATAATCTAGCGGGCGCGTAACGGTAAAAAAAATGACAGGCTTTCGGGCGTCGCTCCTTTGTAATCCTCAAAGGACAAGTATCAGACTAAAAAATCAAGTCAAAATCTAACACATTATTGTTAATGCAAAGCTACTGGAAGATTAATAAAAATGTCATAAAAGTTTTAATAAGACATGTTTAGAGATAATATTCACTGATTTCTGGGAAACATAAAAAAAATTTTTTTTATCATAATCAAAACAAAATAACCAAAGTAAAAATAGCAGAAATCAATCCTTTTATAAGTCAACAGCTGAAATATTAAAATAAGTAAAATTATGAAAGGTAATCAAGGTGAAATGAAAAATTTAAAAAATAAGATTAAGACCAACTATGAAAGCACAACCACTTGGCTAAGTAATGTTTTATAAAAAGTTACGAAGTTGGAAATTATTCACAATTTACATTCTCGGTGGTAATGGAAGATCAACAATAAACCAACCAACGGAGGTTAGTACAAGAGGCCCTTGGGCCTTAACGGTCACCTGATTTATGTAAAAACTAAGGTTTTCAATGTTGCCAAATGAAAAAGAAATCATTTTGTAACAAAGGTAACTTGAACTAGATGTAATGCAAAAGTAGTGTGAAAGATCTGGGTAGTATATGTACTATGCACAAATAGTGGTTCTGTCAGTCAGCTGAATTTTGGTAAAGCACCTTAGGTCCCTTCTATCTATGAGGAGTATTTGATTTTACCAAACTGGATCTTGAGAAGAAGATTTTTGAAATTTTAGTCAATTTGACCCTTTTTGGGCCCGCCCCTCAGGCCCCTGGGGACTGGGGATCATATGATTCACAATTTTAGTTGACATTTGGCCATGAAAATTTTCTGCAAAGTTTCATTGAAATTGGTTCAGGGGTTTTGGAGAAGAAGTCGAAAAAGTAAATTGTTTACGGACGCACGACGCCGAACAAAAGGCGATCGCAATAGGTCACTTGAGACTTTGTCTCAGGTGACCTAAAAATGTGGGGGAAACATCTAAACATAATTAAACACATATATATAACTGTAGCTTGCAAGACAATTATATAATAATGTTTTTATTTCTGAAGGCTTTATTGTGGATGAAGAATTATTCTCGTTCACTACAGTAGTGAAACAGCAACCTAGTGACAGCCTTGATCTCTGTTATCCGATCAGAGACGACACCATACATTGAATTTCACTCTCCTTGTGGTTATTTTCATCGGATAATCATGCTTTGAATAGCAGGATCATTAAAAATAATATCCGTGTGAAGGTTAAGGGTACCAACGACTTAAACTAAAATATTACCTGTGTCACTATAGTGAAATATATTTGTTTAAAGATCCCTTTACCGCTGCATTGTGATTTTCCTATAGAGTAATCTCCCCTTAACTTCCGTTCAGATTTAACTGTAGAACAATTGGGCCAAGATACTACCGTCCACTAGGTGGCTCAGTCGATAAGAGCGATAATTTAGCAGTCTAAAGTTCTGATCTGAGTCAAGCCCCCACACTCAGAACAATGTTGCTGATTAAATTAAATTAATTTCATCTTTATCATCTTTTTCATAAAAGTCCCGGAAGGTACGGGTTTTCTTTTCAGAAATGATTTATCAAAGCTATAGTCATGCCGGAAAAAAAACAGTTTCCAATACTTTTTTTATAGTTTTTGGCAGTGGTGCAGGGATCCTTAAAATAATATTAGTATTAAAGTAGAGAAACCAACAAATTAAACTATAATATTACCATAGTCACTATTGTAAAATAGCTGTTTCCGTCCTTTTCAAAGAAGTGTTTTTATATGATATTTGTACGAAATTGGAATTGCTTGAAAATAGAAATAAAAACCAACACAACTGATAACTGCAAAACTTCAGATATAGCGTCCAATTTAAGGGTCACAAAAACCCATGAAAAACGTGATAGTAGAAAGTACTTGAAGCCAGAATACAACTAGTTTTGGGTTGCCTGTATATATAAGGGAAAAAACTCTCCGAGTGGAACTCTCCTTTACGGTTACAACTGATGCAGTGGTACCCTTCACTTTAAGCTACTGGGTAATGTCATTAATATAACTTTCTTTTCCATTCATAGTCACCAAAACTAACCACCAAAATAAAAGGGAAAACGTCATGTCCCCTCTCCACTTACAACAACAGAAAAGGTGCAACACCTTAAGGAAGACAGCACAAGGTGTGGCGGTATTTTACGGGGAACCTTGTAAAAAACCAACACGTCATCGTTTAAAATATTTTTAATTTTCTTATCAAACATTACCTACGGCTTTCCATTGTATGTCTCTAGACATGTACGTCACGTGACATCCTTGGTACACCTACGACACCATATGTCGTGTTTCTGAGGTAGGCCCTTCAATTTTAGCTGACCTTTGATCCCCAGACATAACCCGTCCCACTTGTCTTTATCATATCTATTTCCTGTCCAGTTCGTACCAGCCTACATTCTCGTCTCGTCTCGCTGACGTCTATATACTGTATACAGTTTGGATTCAGCGGTGTGCTATTTTCGCGCAGGGAGGTATTTAGGGATCCCTGTACTACTGCCAAAAACTGTAACGAAGTGTTGGAAATTGTGTTTTCGGCACGATTGTAGCTTTGCTTAATGCAGGACTTTTATGAGAAATGATAAAAACGAAATAAACCAAAATATAACCAACAACAGTGTTTTTAGTGTAAAAAACAGCGTTGCTAGACTGGGATTCGAACCCAGGACTTCAGATTAATATACTATCGCTCTAACCGATCGAGGTACCAGGACAACGGAAGTGTCTTGGCCCAACTGTGCTACAGTTATATTTAAACGGAAATCAGGGGGGTGGGGGTAGGGGGTGGGGGTACTGTAAAACACCTTACAGTGGGACAGGGATCCTTAATGTAGAGTTAAGATTTTTGAGTTCACCTCACCACGTAAATTTGCAAAAGTCATCTAACGCGAAAAGAATTCCTCATCTGATATTGAATCAATCCTGTAATAATAAAATTTTCGAAAATTCAAGTAAGAGATGGTTTGGGAGAAGTAAAAAAAGCAAATTACTGCAGTTATATCTTGATTTTTTTATAGAGCTTGTATACAAATGTATTGACCTACATGTACCGGATTTGTCAATCAGGAATACAGCCCAGTAAATCAATGCCCATTCAACAAATATGATTCGTTATGTACGTTTTATCTATATGTCTAGATGAATAATATGATGAATAATATTTATTACATACTAACTGATAAATACGGGTTTTTTGTTTATGCGATACGACACAATTGCTCTACCCCATATCAGCCCTCGCCGTATCATCCCCCAAACCCCGTATCAGCCCCCGCCGTATCACACCCCAAAACCCGTATCAGCCCGCAAAACCCATATCACACCACTTTTGGATTTTTTTTCGTTTTTCAATATTTCAAAAAGAAAATTCAATCATAAGATATTTGTTTTTATTAGTAAATATGCAATAAACAGAATAAAACACGCCTTTTTCCATATCACACCAAGTATCAAACCTCGACCAATATCAGCCCTCGGGCCTTTGGCCCTTGGGCTGATATTGCAGTCTCGGGTTAATACTGGGTGTGATATGGAAAAAGGCATGTATTATTCTCTACGTATACCATATTTACTTAATCATAAACATAATATCCACACTACTTCAAGATGCTCTTAACATTTATATGTCCCAGCTTCGGCAACACAACAAATTCGTTGTGACCTTGACCTTTAACCTTGAGTAACTATGGGACAGTCGATTTTCTGATTCTTGCAGGCCTTTTTAAATTAAAATTACTTTGGGGAAGAAGTAGCGAAACTTATCATTGTTATATTTGTTGGCCTGGATGTAAGCGCGCTGGCGGTTTTAATGTGGGAGGAAACCGGAATACCCAGAGAAAACCCACGTGGCCGGTGAGGTGACTCCGATACCTTTTCACGGCTGATCGGGGAATCGAACCCGGCCACCTTGGTGAAAGACGAGTGCGTTATTAATAACGCCACCGAGCAACCCGACAACCCTAAATCAGTTCGAATTAAGCCTAAATATGATTAGCGTACCAGAGCATACAAACCAAACAAAAGGGTACAATACTTACTCTCACATGCCGTCTTCTTGAGTTCGGCCTGCAGGGTGGTGAGGGCGTCGAAGTTTGATACGGTAAAAACATGGCTGCTGTCGGAGGCGATGTGATTTAGCTCCCCATGATCAATCCCACTCCCGATCCCAATGGCGAACGTCTTGACGTTTGTGGCGTGAAGTTTATTGGCGGCATTAATCGTTTCGGGCTTGTTGTTGGACTGACCATCCGTCATCACGATCAGAATATTGGCCACGTGGTCCCTGTCTCCGGCTGCATGTGTAAAACTGTTCTGGGTGACATACGTCAAAGCTTGGCTAGTCATTGTGCTTCCCGACTGATACGGTATGACGTTGATGGCGCTTACCAATGGTGCCTTGCTTGAATACTTATTCAAGTTGAACTGGTTGTGAGTACTCGTAGAGAAGGTTGTTATACCAATCTGCACGTTTTGTGGCCCGATATCAAACGAATTTGCAAATCTAGCCACAAAATCTTTTTGTTTCTGGAAATTTGAAGATCCTACACTTCCGGAGGCATCAAGTAAAAACACGATATCTGCTGGGACGGTTCCACAACCTGGGAGATATAGAAAAATAAACAAAATGAATGTATGTATTATGATTCCTTGTAAATGGTTTAATGTCTTATCAACAGCTAAGGTGATTTTAGGACGTGCTTCCATGTGTGTTGTGTAAGCGTGCACGAGTGTATGTGTGCTGGAGGCAGGGTATGTTGGTGTATTTGCATCCTTGTGATAGCGCGGATCTGATGCCGACTTTATAGTGCTATCTCACTGAAATACAATATTGAAGAAACCCACAATTGTAAGATTAATCACATCCTTGAAATTAAGAACTTTCGTGTTTCAAGGCATTATACGCAACACATTCACATAGGAAAATAAGTTCATCCATTTGTTTCTCGCAAAGTAACTTGTTTTTAAAGTGTGACATTCCAAAAGTCAGAAATAGTGTCTATCATTTGTCATTTCCCAAGGTAAACTAAGAAATGTAGCATTTCCCCCATGGAAATACTGTCAGCCATTTGTAATTTTGAAATTACACATTCCAATTTGAAAATAATATCAATCATTTGCATTTCGCAAGGTAAGAAGGTGAATAAACAACAAATAAGAACAGCGATATTTCTCTAATTCAAGACGGGCTAGTACGGCAAATGTATATTTGCGTGTTTGTGTTTTTATTTCGGATACGAAGTGGTGAGAAGACCCCGTTAATCAATGTATGATTAATATCCGTGGATTATAATCAAAGACCTTGAGTGGGTTACCGCAAAATAGATAAAAAAAACCCACAAATATTGCTTATGTGCAAACTGAGAAGTTTAAGGTCATGTAAATCGACTAAATCGAAAAAGCATGGTTCAATCTTGTTAAAATAAGGAGTACGTATCTGTTATTTATCGTTTGAAGGAATAAAATATATATTTATTTGTTTTATAACACTTATGAAACAACTTATTTCAACTAATGTTAATCACTCTTGTTGGCCAATATGTTAGCGCGCTGATGATCTAATATGGGAGGAAACCGGAGGACCCGGAGAAAACCCACGCAAGTAGACGGCATAACGGCTAATTACCAAGGTTGAATAAACATTTGTGAACATTTAATTGATCGCAATAAATATATATTTACTTCATGGCTAATATAGCGAGTCAATGGGAATGTTTTGTACCGTTACACTTCGATATATTACTATTATTTACCACTACTAAGCAAAACTTCGATAGATTCCCTAATATATAAATGAAAATTAAGAATAAAATACCCACATCAATATTATTAACACTTCGATAAATGAATCTTGCTTTATATATTTTGTCATCTTGCTCAGCGCCGCTGTTTTTTTCTCCCCAATTTATCTTTAATTTCAAATGTTTGTTAGAAATTGTTTATCTGCCAATTTTCGATGTATTAGCGAATCCCCTTTTAATGCCAACATTTTGTTGAACAGAAGATGACAATCTAACAACGTTTTGTTGCAAATGTTTCTTTCTAAAGATGCAACTTAAGTAAAATACATTTCATTAAATAAATACTTGCTTGGATTTACAGTTGTGGCCGCGCCATGGGCCATATATGTGCCCAGTGCACACCACACCGCTAATACTGCTCGCAACATGTTGACGGTCCAGGTCCGCCACAAAAGATAAAGTGCCGGTGTAAGCTGCACCTATAAGACAATGTCGTTTGTCGAACCGACGGCATCACGTGATTACTTTTCTGCAGATCGCTGATAAGTTTTATGTTAAGTTTGGTTTGTGTGTCACACCGTAGGTGCACAATCTAGTGTATATTGTAGCTTTAATGCACATCCTGCTTGTTCCAGACGGTTCGCGACAAACCATTGGGACCTGAAGCGTCGACACCAGATAGTATGCTAATATATGGGTTCTACACCTTAGACTAATTACTCTATTATAAAGTTTACCAAACGACAAACTTGTTGTATAATGAATACGACCTCGTTGTTTGTTCAGTAATACCTTAACTTTAGGGCATCCCAAATACTAATTTTGAGTTCGTGAAAATATTTGATCTAAAGTAAGAATTGGATAACATTCTATTTCAACTAAATATGGCCTTGGCCTTTTGATACACCGTGCCCTAAAATCTATTTCCTTTTATACACACCAACAAGGCCTCGTGCGAAAATTTGTTCTGGAGTTAGATCTGAACAAGAAAATTCGTATTTTGGTACCAGTGAACTTCACCTTGGATGAACCATCCCTGAATTAAAGAGAAGGTCTTCTTTTTTCCATTTACTTTGTTTGAGGTGTGTTCGATCGTTAGATCTGAAGTTGGCAACGGGACGAAATTCCGTTCCGTGAAATTGCATTCGTAAATATTAAGTGACAGAGAGTTTGACAAATGTTGTACTGTTCCTAAAATCAATCAGCTTGTCCTCTTCCTGACGAGATATGATGCAATGTAATTTATTTTTGGCGTTCTGTATGTATTACAAAATTGTAAAGGTGCAATATCCTGTGTGTGCGTTACGTTCATCTTTCAAGATACAAGAAGGTAGACTCTGCTGGTGGATTTTGTCAGTCCCCGAGGTTTGCCGTTACCATGATGGCCACAGTTATCTCTTTTGAGAAGTGGCATGGTTGGTAATATACAAACTATTTCATTTGAAATTAACCAGTTCACCTCGACATTTTGAAATTTATGTATTACGGGGTTTTACGCATCTCCTAGCTCCAACGTTTTGGGCCACTAGCACCACTGATGAGTCCAAGGAGGACGGAACAGCTGTACGATGCAGTGTAATTCATTTCTTGGTAAACTGTACCAATTAACAAATTATAAATGTACAAACAACTGTATGTGTGTACTTCATTCTTAATGTCTCAATGCTTTCTGCCGAATGCAGTATTTTCCTCCGTTCAATATTCATACGCTCTATCTCTTTAAATGATAAAAACATTATTTAGCATCTATTATATCATTTAAAGACTTTCCTTTCGGTTAATTATTTGTTAATATATAGACCTGAAAAAGTGATATTAACCTCAGTTTCGTTTCCGTCAAGATTACTTTTTCAAGTCTATATATATAACCATAAATTTTTCGTCTCGGTTAATATCACTTGCTAAGGTTAATTTAACCACATATTCACCTCGCCACAAGTCTATTATTGATAATTGTATATACATAATTAGTTGGTATGGTGATTTTATGTTTGTTTGTGTAGATGTACATATACACTATTTTTACCATATGTATTGAGGAGAGGACTCTATTAAGTTGTAATAACTTGTTGTCCGATCCATTTGTATATTTGTACAATAAAATATGTTTAAACTTTGTACATATAATTATTTAAGGGTAATACATATACATGTATAAAGATTATGCATATAGAGTCAACACTCCGCACTTAACAGATAAGACTTTATAACAAGACTAAACACACTGCCACGTGTTCTATTTTTATTTATTTTTTATTTATTCAGTCAACAACAATTTGAACAATATTTAATACAAATAACACCTATTTGTGTAAACAGCAATGTGCAGATTTACACTTATTTTTTTGTTGAAACCAACCCTGCTTCAAAAACATTATAAAAATAAATTACGAATCAAATATATGTTATACTGATTTCATATTTGATACATTGAACTTGACACAAACACGAGAAACAACAATGCAAAGGTTTACTTATGCATAGTTCTGATGAAATTGAAGATAACGTCAATTTATCGCTGTTATTACAAAGTAGAGCTAAACTATTTTTGAACTAAACATTTATCTCTGGAAGAACTTCCAATTATGTCTTGAATACTAATTTTCTCCTGTATGATATTCTATAAAGTTTGACGTAACCCGGTCTTTTATCTTGAACAAAAATAGTTTGAGATTAAAGAAGAACAATTCTGAGTACCGTAGAACAACTAAAGACAAAACCACAAGGCTTATCATGTATCACGTGACCCTTGCTTCTCCCATGTAAACGCCACGTATATGACCTTCTGTCAGTGCAATGACAGGTCCCAAATAACCAACGAAAAAGGAACAGAGTCTTAATGATATTTACTTGTATGACGCTACAACTGTAGCACTGTGGTAGTTTACTAAATGTTCAGCTATAACTACCATATCGACAAACGGGGGCCGTGGTGACCGAGTGGTTAAAGCGTCTGACCATCTACGATCACTAGCCCCCCAGCAATTGGATCGCGTTGGCCGTGTGAACTAGCCCTTACACTATTGGGTCGCGGTGGCCGATTGGTTAAGGCGTCTGACTGTCTACAATCACTAGCCCTCCACTATTAGGTTGCGGTTACCGAGTGGTTAAGGCGTCTGACTGTCTACAAGCACTAACCCTCCACTATTGGGTCGCGTTTACCGAGTGGTTAAGGCGTCTGACCTTCTACGATCACTAGCCATCCCCTATTGGGTCGCGGTGGTCGAGAGGTTAAAGCGTAGTACTGTCTACAATCACTAGCCCTCCACTGTTATGTCGTGGTGGTCGATTGCTTAAAGCGTCGGACTATCTATAATCACTAGCCCTCCACTATTATGTCGCGGTGGTCGAGAGGTTAAAGCGTCTGACTGTCTACAATCCCTAGCCCTCCACTGTTATGTCGCGGTGGTCGAGAGGTTAAAGCGTCTGACTGTCTACAATCACTAGCCCTCCACTATTATGTCGCGGTGGTTGAGAGGTTAAAGCGTCTGACTGTCCACAATCACTAGCCCTCCACTGTTATGTCGCGGTGGCTGAGAGGTTAAAGCGTCTGACTGTCTACGATCACTAGCCCTCCACTATTATGTCGCGGTGGTCGAGAGGTTAACGCGTCTGACTGTCTACAATCACTAGCCCTCCACTATTATGTCGCGGTGGTTGAGAGGTTAAAGCGTCTGACTGTCCACAATCACTAGCCCTCCACTGTTATGTCGCGGTGGTTGAGAGGTTAAAGCGTCTGGCTGTCTACAATCACTAGCCCTCCACTGTTATGGCGCGGTGGTCGAGAGGTTAACGCGTCTGACTGTCTACAATCACTAGCCCTCCAATGTTATGTCGCGGTGGTTGAGAGGTTAAAGCGTCTGACTGTCTACGATCACTAGCCCTCCACTATTATGTCGCGGTGGTTGAGAGGTTAAAGCGTCTGGCTGTCTACAATCACTAGCCCTCCACTGTTATGTCGCGGTGGTCGAGAGGTTAACGCGTCGGACTATCTATAATCACTAGCCATCCACTATAGGGTCGCGATGGCCGAGTAGCTAATGTGTCTGACTGTGTATGATCACTAGCCCTCCGCCTCTGGGCCGCGGTTACTGAGTGGTTAAGGCGTCTGGCCCTCTACAATCACTAGCCCTCTAACAATGGGTCGCGGGTTCGAGGTCTACGTGTGACTGTCGCCAGGTACTTCATCAGTTTTTTTTCCCGGTCATCCGGTTATCCTCAACCAACAAAACCTGACACGTCCTTTTACAATGATGTTTATCCGCGCATCCCTTAATATAATAACTTTTTACAGTAAAATATTAGCGATTGCCACACACAGCCGTTTCTTTGACATCTTCTCACAGGAATGAGTTGTTCATGTCATAATAAATAATGTAAAATATGTTACTTCTGTGACCCACATGAAGGATTAATAAATCAATATAGCAAAACAAATATACGCCACTGGAATGATAATTAATGTATCTATAATCTTATCACAAAACTGGACTGTAAAGGTTGAAGAGTTTCTGTCCGGATTTGCCTGATAAGCGATGTCCCCGGTCATACAGGACTATGTTAGTTCTGGGTAACATAAACAAGCTACTGGTATTCTGTCAACCTTTAAAAGATTGAACATGAACTTATTATACAATATGTTTGAGTTTGTTATATCATCAATTACTATGTATACATGATTATACGATTAAGAATAGAAAACATATTTTATCTTGAATTAATAGATCTTTACATTTTCCGTGCGTTTAGTGTATATATGTAAGTTGAACCCTAACCAAAACAAGGCAAAAGGGTCAATCTGCAGATGGAACAAAAATAACTGCAAACATTCCTCCTCCTCTTTATTATAATTATTATCATCATCAGCAGCAGCAGCAGTGAAGTCAGTGAGGTCAGTTCATGAAAATCTACATGTTTGCCTAAATTGCCAAGCCCCATGCCCCAGGCTAGTAAAAAATATCAATGTTTACTTTGAAACATAAGTTGGGCTTGTATTTGTTTTTTTCGAAACAACCTTCAAACTATAATTCACTAATTATTACGTTGTATATCTCAGCCATGTTTGACCCCTTGAAGGAGCTAGCATGAGTGTATTCCTGGGTGGTAACAGACCTGCGGAAAACTTTGGTCTTGTCTATGGATTGCCATTAGGTGTTTTTCATTATAGGACACGGATTTAAACCATTTCAATGTTATAATGTCACCATGCTGGAGTGACAGGATCCTAGGAGCAATCACAGTTAGTACGAGTGTATTAATCTTTTCATAACCTGCAAAGAGCATGGTAACTTTTAAGTACACACAGACAAACAATAAAGAACTGATGATGTTACAACATCTCTCATTTACAAGCTTTGCTTGGTCTGAAGGTGACATGCAAACACAATCAAATTAGCTCAAAGATGATTCTAAATCAGTATTTAGTAGTTATGAAAGATAATTCTAAATCAATATTAAGTAAATATATGTAATTATGGTTCCCATTTTGTAACTCTAAACCAGCATTCAATTTCTCAATATTCCAATATTGGAGAAGCAATGGCTGCAATATCCATTCCTTTTAAATGACTAAATGATAAATTAATTTAATCATATACATTGCAATCTGGTTTAAACATATTTTATTGACAACATATTGACAAAGGGTTTAGACAGTAAGTTTTTCCAACTTATCAATTGACTTCTCCCGATAATAATGTAATTGTTGTAATGTAAGAAAGCATTATATCATGAACATATTTTGAACCTTAAGCATGATACCACTGTACCAGTATCTTCAGAAGCAAGATGCTGCAATAGATATAGAAAGGACCATTGCAATTACAACACAGAAATGATAAATATACAACAGTGATCTCACCAAGTTATACATGCAATTATGTTATTTGTTGTAGTGATGTAAAAATCAATCAAAAACAGAACAAAAAAGTTTATTTAGTCCAAAAAAAGCTTTTTGAATTCCTTGAGAGAAATTCATGTTAGGAGTGACCAACATATTATATTATTGATATATTATTTTTGGTGGGTACATAATTGTCCGACATACGGTATATATTGCTGACAATTTTCAGAAAAAAATGATATAGTGGAGAAATGAACGACACAGGGGTAATGAAATAACAATTTCAGATATAGCGACTTAGAACCTTTCCATCCATGAAGATTCTAGCATATCTGGATCTGAAGAAGAAGATTGTTGAAATCTCAGCCATTTTGCTCTCTTTTGCTCTTCTCTTCATGCCCTAGGGAAAGGCCAGGTTCTTAATTTTCATACCATCAAAATTCAGTCATATGATAGGCATTCCAACCAACTTTGAATTTGTACCCAAAAGTGTTATTTCCCCATATAAACTACAGTAAGGCCAAAAACAAGATTACATATGCTTCGGATAACCTGATCATGACCTACCTTAAATTGTTCCCGTGGACCTTAGGGAACATTTTATCACCTATTTTGTATCCATGAAGCTCATTTTAATAGTCCGGCAAAGATCACATGCACAGTTATGGTCATGGGATCCTGACCATTTTCTTGACAGAATAATAACAATTACAAGAGGCCCAAGGACTTAGCGGTGACCTGAGTTATATCACAGGTATACTGGTAGCTTTATTTTATTGTTTAGATGTGATGTGGAAATCAGCATGTAAATTAAGTGAGATACAATACTTGTCATGTCATCAAAGGATAAGAATTTGAAAATATTGGTAAACGTTCCCTTTGGGGCCTCGCCCTAGCCCCTAGTGATCGGAAAGGAATCATAATTTTACAATGTAATACGCTATACCCTCATTCACCAAAGATGATTCTGACTAACTTTGAGTAATTTTCTGCTGAAAATGGATGAAATATACCCAAAAGTGTTATTTCCCTATATAAACTATGGTAAACTTTACCCCCTCCCCAAGGGAGAATGGATAGCCCGGGGGTCATGAAATTGATGATTTAAATAAAGCCCCTGATGATTTCTTTTTATGCACTTAAATTGAATGAAGAACCTCTGAATCTAGAGAAGAAGATTTTTGAAATATTGGTTAATTTTCCTTTTGTAGACTCATCTACCAAGGATGATTCTGACCAAGTTTGAAACAAATCCAACCACTGGTTCTTGAGAAGAAGTTGAAAATTTAAAAAGTTTACGCAAGACGCACGCGACGGACGACGCACGACGACGGACGGAAAGCGATTAGAATAGGTCACTTGAGCAAAGCTCAGGTGACCTAAAAATGCATAGAAATTCATTTTTCTTACATTTGTTATTAAATAAGTCTACAGGACCTTTCCATCTATGAAGAGTATTTGATTTTAGCATCTCTGTGCCTGAATAAGAAGACTGTTGAAAATTTAGTTAATTTGACCTCTTTAGGGCTCGAACCCCAGGGGGGCAGATTAGATCCACATGTAATTCATCAATTTGGCTTGCATTTGACCATGGAACTTTCCTTCAAAAATAAGCTGAAGTTATTTAAAGGTTACTATGACGTACAAAAGGCATTCACAAGAGGTCAACACAAAGACTTTGATAACTAAAATTTTTAAAAAATCCGTTTTCTAGCTTAAGTTCACAAATCAATGAAATTATAAATGTAATACTCACTGCCTACCAAGATGTTCGAATGTCCTGTTGTTGTATGAATGCAGTAAAGAACAAATTAATAAGGGTACATATATTTATACAAGAGGCCCATGGGCCTTAAAGGTCACCTGAGTTATGTAAAAACTGATGTTATCGATGTTGCCAAATGAAAAAGAAATCATTTTGTAACAAAGGTAACTTGAACTTCATGTAATGCAAAAGTAGTGTGAAATATCTGGTTAGTATTTGTACTATGTGCAAAGTGGTTCTGTCAGTCAGCTGAAATTTGGTAAAGCACCTTAAGACCCTTCCATCTATGAAGAGTATTTGATTCTACCATATCTGGATCTTGAAAAGAAGATTTTTGAAATTTTAGTCAATTTGACCCTTTTTGGGCCCACCCCTCAGGCCCCTGGGGGCTGGGGACTATATCATTCACAATTAAACTATAGTCAAGTGTACTCCCTTCCCAGGAGGAAACGTGAGACCCCAGGGTCATGAAGCTCACAATTTTGGTAAAGCACCTAAAGACCCTTCCATCTATGAAGAGTATTTGATTCTACCATATCTGGGTCTTGAGAAGATTTTTGAAATTTCAGTCAATTCAACTCTTTTTGGCCTCGCCCATCAGCCCCTGGGGGTCAGTTAAGGCTGATATATACATACCATCAAACAGCTATCCAATGCTGATTATGCTAACCAAGTTGGAAAGAATTCCAATGGAAATTAAACAAATGTTGGTCCAAAATGGGATTTTCCCTATATAAACTATGGTAAACTTTACCCCCTCCCCAGGAGGAAACGTGAGACCCCAGGGTCATGAAACTCACAATTTTGGTAAAGCACCTAAAGACTTTTGAAATATTGGTTAATTTTCCTTTTGTAGACTCATCTACTAAGGATGATTCTGACCAAGTTTGAAAGAATTCCAATGGAAATTAAACACATGTTGGTCCAAAATGGGATTTTCCCTATATAAACTATGGTAAACTTTACCCCCTCCCCAGGAGGAAACTTGAGACCCCAGGGTCATGAAACCCACAATTTTGGTAAAGCACCTAAAGACCCTTCCATCTATGAAGAGAATTTGATTCTACCATCTTTGGGTCTCGAGAAGATTTTTGAAATTCCAGTCAATTCAACCCTTTTTGGCCCCACCCCTCAGGCCCCTGGGGGCTGAGGACCATATCATTCACAATTAAACTATAGTAAAGTTTATCACCTCCCCAGGGGGAAACTTGAGACCCGAGGGTCATGCAATTCACAACTTTAGTAAAACACCTCAAAACCCTTCCATCTATGAAGAGTATTTGATATTACCATATCTGGGTCCTGAGAAAATTTATGAAATTTCAGGCAATTCAACTCTTTTTGGCCCCACTCCTCAGACCCCTGGGGGCTGATGACCATATTATTCACAATTAAACTATAGTAAAGTTTATCCCCTCCCCAGTAGGAAACTTGAGACCCGAGGGTCATGCAATTCACAACTTTAGTAAAACACCTCAAAACCCTTCCATCTATGAAGAGTATTTGATATTACCATATCTGGGTCTTGAGAAGATTTTTGAAATTCCAGTCAATTCAACCCTTTTTGGCCCCACCCCTCAGGCCCCTGGGTGCTGATGACCATATTATTCACAATTAAACTATAGTAAAGTTTACCCCCTCCCCAGGAGGAAACGTGAGACCCCAGGGTCATGAAGCTCACAATTTTGGTAAAACACCTTAACACCCTTCCAACTATGAAAAGTATGTGATTCTACCATATTTGGGTCTCGAGAAGATTTTTGAAATATTGGTTAATTTTCCTTTTGGAGACTCATCTACCAAGGATGATTCTGACCAAGTTTGAAAGAATTCCAATGGGAATTAAACAAATGTTGGTCCAAAATGGGATTTTCCCTATATAAACTATGGTAAACTTTACCCCCTCCCCAGGAGGAAACGTGAGACCCCAGGGTCATGAAACTCACAATTTTGGTAAAACACCTTAAAACCCTTCCAACTATGAAAAGTATTTGATTCTACCATCTTTGGGTCTCGAGAAGATTTTTGAAATATTGGTTTATATTCCTTTTGTAGACTCATCTACTAAGGATGATTCTGACCAAGTTTGAAAGAATTCCAATGGAACTTAAACAAATGTTGGTCCAAAATGGGATTTTCCCTATATAAACTATGGTAAACTTTACCCCCTCCCCAGGAGGAAACGTGAGACCCCAGGGTCATGCAATTTACAATTTTGGTAAAACACCTTAAAACCCTTCCAACTATGAAAAGTATTTGATTCTCCCATATTTGGGTCTTGAGAAGATTTTTGAAATTTCAGTCAATTCAACTCTTTTTGGCCCCACTCCTCAGGCCCCTGGGGGCTGATGACCATATTATTCACAATTAAACTATAGTAAAGTGTACTCCCTCCCCAGGAGGAAACGTGAGACCCCAGCGTAAGGCTATGAATTTTCAAATAACACAATTTAATTAATTAAAGCGGTGCTCGTTCTTTAAGTTGTTTACAAACCAACAACTCAAATATGTAAACACCGAAGGTTTTGGTTTGAGAGTTTTGCCTGAAAATCTGCCTTCACATCTTATCAAATTTGTCTGTTTTATATGAATTTTACATCAAAATTGACAGTACCAAAATTACCTGAAGGATTCTAGAAGTTTATACAAAGATGCTACAGTAATAAACATAAAATAAAATATGTATGTAATTAATGCTTATCTTAAAACATTGCTTTAGTATGCTTCAAGTTCTTAGTGGCTACACATCAATTGTACATATAATCATCAAATAAAAACCAAACTAGTAATTGACATTCAGAATGTTTTAATAAATCAAGGATGAATTTAAAAAAAAAAAGAAAATGTACACATTATTCTTTCACTCACACACACCCACTAACATCCGCATGTCATTCACACATACACAAACCAACATTCATTTATGTATCCTCAAACATTTTCACATATGCACACTCTTAACACCAAATAATACAATAGTATAAACACTCTATCATAAGACCTCAATAAATACTCTCACAAGATCTCATTTAATTACTTTCAGTCAGACTCACAACATCTCAATGTATAACATATACTCTCACACATGACATAAATAAATACTTTAACATGCTCTACACAAAACAATGAATATTTTAACAAGACCTCAATAAATACTGTATCACAGGACATAAATAGATGTTTTAACAAGACCTCAATAAAAACACTCTACACAAGACAACAATAAATATTTTAACAAGAATTCAATAAATACTCTACACAAAACAATGAATATTTTAACAAGACCTCAAAAAATATAATTACACCTCTACTTTATTTACTCTATATAAAAGTAATTGGTTAAATCGATTATATCCCCACTTTTGCCTGAGTGTGTTTTAGTCCTGTGTGTTAGTCTGTGAACTAAAACACACCTACACTCGGAGCTTGTTACCGAACTCGGCAGTGACGCGCGAGGTGGGCGGAGCTTGCTGCTGAGCTCGTAAGCATTTGGCTCCATTGCCATCAAAAGGGTATTTGGGACGTGAAGCTATACAGCTTATGATTTACAAATATCTCTCCAGTGTGTATCGGTATAATAAAACGCCTCGGGAAATAGACCTGGTCTCGGGACACCAGAAACTTGCTATATCCCTCAACCCCATACTCTAACTGTATACTGTACCACAGGACATCAATAGATGTTTTAACAAGACCTCAATAAAAACACTCTACACAAGACAACAATAAATATTTTTAAAAGACCTCAACAAAAGCACTACACAAGACAACAATAAATATTTTAACAAGACCTCTATATACTCTCACTTATGACACTAATAAATATATAAAAAAAATAAAGACCTCAAAAAATACTCTACACAAGACAACAATAAATATATATTTTAACAAGACCTCAATAAATACTTGACACATACATCAATTAAATACAGATCACAAGACCTCAATAATTACTCTTTCAAAAGTCCTCAGTAATGATATACTGATATACATATAAGCTCAATAAAGATACATATCAAGTATGTCATAACTACATATCTCTGATGGTTAAAGTTAATTATCAATTTTCCACACAAACAAATCTCAATTCATGTCCATTTTTCACAAATGTTCATCAATGAATGTGGATCAGATGGCCAGTCCATGCATATGGTAATCACAAAATAAAATCTAACTTTTCCGGAGAAAGTCCACACTGTCAAATTTCATGCGAGTGGGAAGACTGGAGGCAAAGTCACTCACAACAGCACCAATGTCTACGCTGATTCCATAATGGATCGTCATCAGTGCTAGTCCATTCAGTCTTTCGCTTTTCATTGTTGAGTGCAGGTAGGTTTTTAGCCGACGAATGGTGCTGATGGATCTCTCGCATTTCGCTGTAGTGACTGGCACAGTGCACAACATCCTCAGCAGAATGTTGAGGTTAGGATAAAATCCAGCCTCACATGACTGGAGGGCGTCCCGGATAGTTGCTGGAGGAACTGTCTCACCATTGGCCTGCCATTTCCTCCACCATCTGTGGTATTCACATAGTAGACTGTCTGGAGATGGTAGATCCTCACTGTAGCGATCAGCGAGCGACTGAACTCCTGATGGCAATGCTCCAGTTGGCTGCTCAGAGACGACATTAGGTGTGAGCTTCATCCCATCCACAATGAGTTAGCTGTGTGCGGAAAAGCGGATATCCAGTTCACTCGTGATGTTGTCGAGGAAGGGAATCAGGATGGTTCGTCTGTAGTACTCGGGAACAGTTGTTGCAGGTGTGTTACTTCTCATGGTTTGGCGCTTGCACACTCTTGGAATTATCTGCTCCACATCAAGGCGCTCAGCTAGGTACTTGGCCTCCTGGTACCACACCTCGAAGTAGGACTCGTCATCCTTACGCACATCTTGAAGGCATCCCTTCACCTGGAGGCAGTTTTTCATCACAATGAAGGCAACAAGGAACTCAAAGTTCAGCTAAGAATCCTCTCGTTTTCACCAGGGTTTCAGAGTCACACATCTGCTGATGTCCACCATGTCTTCCAGACAACTCACGATGACCTGGTAGAGTTCACTAAATGCTTTCATGGCTACATGTCGCACGATCCATCGAGTCTTGCATAAGACTACCAGCTTTGTCTTCCTCTCCAGTGGAGCCTCAAGGTGGATAGTCTTCTCCCGCTGCCTCTGGTGCTTCTGAGATGAATTGAAGAAACAAATTTCTTTCAAGGTTCCTAGCATGTTCCTCATCACTGGTATCTGGCACGCCTTCGCAATGCTCAGGATGAGACAATGTGCTGCACAGTGGACGTAGATTGCCTTGTCGTTGATGGCCTTGATGCGTCCTTGCACACCCTTCACATGTTCAGCCATGTTAGATCCATCATCGTAGCCCAGGCCTCTCAAGTTCTCAATTGGAAGATCCAAGTCCTGAAGGGTGTTTCAGATCTTCTTTGTAAGAGCCTCGCCTGTAAAGCACTCACAATCCAGGAAGCACAGAAACAGCTCCCTGATAGCATTGTTCATGTCAACATATCGCACCACTAAAGACAGTTGTTCCCAGTTTGACACGTCCGTGACCTCGTCTGCGAGAATAGAGAGGAACTTGGCCTTTTTCACTTCATCCAGGATAGTGTCACTGATCTGGTCTCCAATGGTGGCAATCCGTTGATTCTGAACTGTTTTTGAGATGTAAGTTGCTCTGCTGCTGACTGTCTTCAGGTGTGTGTCAAGTAAGGTGTTCCCTGCTTCGATGCTAAACCTCAGTAATTCTCAGAAGTTGCCTCTTTTTGTAGAAACTTGGTTTGTTGCATCGTCACGCTGGCCACGTAGAGCTATGTTTTGTCCCCCACAAAACAGGACAGTGGAGGCTATCGACTTAAGGATCTGTCTGTTTGTTGCAATCCGTTGAGCTACGGCTGACTGGCCTCTGACATCAACAGCTGTTGTGGGGTTTCGGTATGTTGACAGGAAATCCTCGCTCATTTTCAATGATGTCTGGCTGGTGGCGGCTCATCTTGTCGTGTGCCTTGCACTTTCCTAGGGCCTTGGTCCAATTCCTGACAGGTATTTTTATGAATGATCCTACAAGAGATCCCTTCAGTTTGGCGAAAAACCCACAATGCTTGGAAAAGATACCATCACATGCTGGAGAGTACACAAGCCATGGAAATGTGACTATCCAGGAAGGCTGAAAACTCCGCTTTTTCCCATACATCTCTGTCTTTGGATAAATGTAGTCTGCAGATTGCACCAATGATCTGGTCAACTGACTATATATGTCCTCTCTACTTGTTGATGCATTTAAACAAATCACGGTCACTGCCATCACATACGCTGGTAGCTTCAACACTGGTAACGCCAACACCGCCAACACCTGCAAATTAAAGACGGTACATAAGTTGAAGTAAATAGTATTTTAATTAATAAGTTTTGCTAAACATAAGATAGGGACATGGAAATGTCATTTTGGAAAAAGGGAAGACCTTTTTTAACACAAAATATATTCAGGATATATCATAATTATTGCTAACATATAGACGATAATCCACATAATGGGCACATATCATCAAAACAACCTGAACCATTGACATTCATTTGTCTTGCAATAACGTAACATTTATTACGTTTTAAACGTGATATTTAAAAAAAAAATCTTGACTGGACTTGATCTCTGAGGAAGTGTTGCGTCAATAGTCTTATATAGGTGTTTGGGACCAGGTATCTCTGACAATGGTCTATGATAAGTGTTTGTACACAGGTATCTCAGTGGTCTATAGTAAGAATTTGTAACCAGGTATAGCAGTGGTCTATAGTAAGTTTTTGTGTCCAGGTATATCAGTGAACTATATGTTTTTATGATCAGGTATCTCAGTTGTCCATAGGTAGTGCGTCTGTTACTGTTCGTGACTAGGTACATGTAACTCAGTGAACTATAATTAGTGATTGTGACCAGGTATATCAGTGGTTTATAGTATAATTAAAGTTTGTGACCAGATATCTAAATGGATTATATTATGTTGTTGAAAATTGACTAAAACGTTACATGTAATCAGTTATTCAATTTTTCGTGATCATATTTAAGAACTGATTATTTCACACGTTTCGAAAAGTGAAACATATAAAAATTAGTCAAAGTCATGGACCTAGGTCTAGTCTAATTTCTTGGTGAAATGACGAATCATATCGACATGTACCTTATTTTTCTAGATCTCGTGAGGTACGTCCCTTTAACACCTTTCGACTCAGAGGTCAGACCATGGAATTAGATTGCTATCTAAGTCCATGCTAGAATTGACCATTTTCAGCCAGTAAACTTGCTTAACTATTCTGATACTCAATATATCATCTTTATTTCCTCCAAATTGGAGAGCATGATACAATGATAGTACATGAATAATACATTATTTACAAAATGACAACAATCGTGACAGTCAAACAAGTTCACAAACGTACATACATATTGTTAAATATCAGTGATATAATACTGGTTTATGTAGCCAGTAAAAAAAAAATAGTAATAATACCTTGCCTATATTCGATTTTTTTTTTACATTTTCCTTATATTAAAAAGGCAAATATTTGTAAGATATTATTATAATAATTATTATTATGTATATAAGTCAAACATTCTTTTTATCGCATATACGGATTCTAGTCTAAATTCTTCTAAATCAATTTCATTTAAATTGTAGGTCATTGGGCCTCCTAGTAAAATGTGAATTACTGAATAGTCAGGCAGTGAATGCAGATGAACTGAGTTCAATACTTGAAATGCAGGCAATTATACATCATAAATTGTCACGAAAAACAACTAAAAAGACGATCGACACTTTTTTACACACATCTTTTATAATTATTCATGTTTTGTAATATTTGATTTTGAGCACACGGCTTCTCCCCCATTAACAAAATTAAAAGGTTGGCAAGTATGCATTTATCATGTATCATTTGTTTACAAACAATAAGTGCAAGTAACGCCTTCTTTAAATACAGATACAATTAAAGGGTAGAACAAATATTAGAAATAATAACGTTAATGGTAAAAGACATTGTACATGTAAAGGGGACTTAATGGAATGCTTGATGTTTGTCATTTATTGAAAGTTTAGTTGTTTTTAATTAAATAGAAGAGACAAAACTGATGAAATAACTTGTTAAAAGAATTTTTTTTCAACACGTCGAAACACATTTTGTGCATTTAAAAAGCATGGCAATGTATTTTCCTTAACACATTACAAACTTCCAGCAATTAGCCTGCCGTCTTATCATTTAAAAATGAATCTCGAATCCCCCTCAACTTCCCACCTTGAACCACAGGGGATCAATTCGTTACAAATGTCTAAAATATACCAAATACTATGCTGATATATGGGTCACAGCATTATGTGTGCTGTGACCCATATCAATTAAAATATTGAAAACAGTATTCGGCTATAAGTCTCTTCAATTTTTGTCCAAAACTTTAACAAAATAAGATTTTTAAAATAATTTATAAGTGGCACAAGAAATTCGGCTTGAGCACAAAATCCATGCTTGAGCATGTGAATGGTTGCATGAATACGGGTCAATGTGTGATTGAACTTAGTACTAATATTAATACCCGGCATCCTCTGTCCCGGACGACGCAATAATATATAAAAACAAGAGTACCACGGGGCAGAACAATATACGCCCGTTGAATGCCATATAGTGTCATATACCTTCTTACATTGAAATAAGATCTGCATCATTCTAAGAGTGGTTAGCTGACATGCTATAAAAAGATGTAGGAGAAAATCTCTGGAAAAAAAATTCAAATACTGAAATGAACAAAGGGCAATAACTTTTGCAACAATCGTCGAATCAAAATTCGTTTAGGGGCGAAACAACTTCATATCATGATTATAATGTATACTAAGTTTCAAAGAGATCCGTTGAAAAATGTAGAAGAAGATAGCCGGACAAAACTCAAATACTGAAATAAACAAAGGGCAATAACTTTTGCAAAAATTGTCGAATCAAAATTCTTTTTATGGAAACATAACAACATATCATGATTATTTAGCCTCCTGGGTTTCAAAGAAATCCGCATTTGATAAGGTCAGCCACTCTCTTGTTACCAACAAACTCAGTCATTATGGTATAGATGATAAAACTACTTCCTGGATCTCAAACTTCTTAGAAGGCATCAAATCTGAGTACCAGTTTTATCCGGCGTCCCCAAGGGATCTGTACTTGGGCCTAGTCTGTTCCTATTTTATATTAAGGTGGCTCCACCCTCTCGCAATTAGCCAGCAGAATTCAATGAAAGTTTCACATAATGGTTATGTCAATAGAGATGATTTTATGAAAATCTAAGCATTCCGATAATCTTGGGATTTTTTGTAAAAAATACCGAAAAATTGCACGCACGTGTACTGTTGTTTACCCGGTGTTCCTATAATTTACACTACGATATACGTAATGGAATGCCCGATACACAATACGGAAATGACGACACGAAAATACGACAAGAAAAACATGTGTATTACGAAGGGTGGGAAGTCCTTAATGACATGCCAATTGGCTTGAACTCCACGGTCAGACTGTTTGAGGATGATACCATCATATATCTGATAATTACGTCAGAGAAAGATGCAAGGACCTTAGGCCTACAGTCTGACCTGGACAAACTAGCCCTTTGGGAGAAAAAAATGGTTAATGTTTTTTTCACCCAGTAAAGTGTAATGCTCACACAATTTTCTAATCCCGTCATTTTTAATTATTCTCTTCATGGCCAAATATTAAAACATGTTGATTCTGTGAAATACCTAGGTGTAACCCTCAGATCAGATTTGAAATGGGACTCTCATGTAGATCAGATTTGCAACAAGGCAAATTCTACTCTAGGATAGCAGTGTACAGTAGAAATGGCTTGACCCTAAAAATAAAGGGCATGTCTCGGATAAACATGGATAGTGGATTCATCCTGCACAACACCTACATATATATATATATTTATAAACTACATTTTGAAAACGGTTTTTTTTAGAAGAATGAACATTTTTTCAAAAAGTGTTTTCCCCAGATTTGGGACTTGTGAAAACCATGGTTACCACATCAAAAAACGCCAAAAAATGCAAAATAAAACATGATTTTTAACCCAAAATTTGACCCACGCAAGTAGTATTTTTTTTCTTGAAACCTGTCTTAAATTAAATATCACCTACTCGGTCACAGAAATACCTACGTTTTAGCATAGGTCGTCAAACTGGATTTTTCACAATATTTACACATGTGCTGAGTACAAAAATAGACTACATGAAAAGCTAGCTTTTGTTGTGTAGACACAGATTTGTAAATAACTAAAAATGTAGTCTCAAGCCAAATTCGATATATTTTTTTTTTAATGTGAAGCCCACATAGTCCACTTCATCATGTATATGCCAATTTTAGAACTGATTTTTTTTAGTTTTGATACCTGTAATATTACAGGGGTTATTCATTGTACAAAAATATCACCCATGGTCACCGTACGCTACTGTACACTGCTACCTAAGATTTCTCAGAAGAAACCTAAAAAATAGCTCAACAACATTTAAAGAACAGGCTTACGAATCTTTGGTAAGACCCTCTTTAGAATATGCTTGCTCTGTTTGGGATCCGTACACAAAAAAATGATAACAACAAAACAGAAATGGTCCGGAGGAGAGGAGTCCGATATGTGTCAAATCGCTTTCGGGATACCTCTAGTGTAACAGATATGATTGGTACTCTTGGCTGGCGCAGCCTCTCAGATCGTAGGAAAGATGCATGCCTAACGATGTTTTCCATAAAATTCATCAAGGCACGGTGGCCATATCCACGACTGACAGGATGCACCGAGCCAGAAGAATTCCTAGAAACTCCCACCAGGTCCAATACCAACAGCAATACTGGAAAACACTAACTAGACAAAAAATATTTTTTCCTCGTACCATACTAGACTGGAACAAATTACCATCTGACATCGTCAATGCACCCACTTTCAACTCTTTCAAAACATCTCTTTCCAGACACACATATACAATTGAAAATGCAGAGTAATTAGTTACTTCAATAGACTTTACATAATAATTTACCACTTCTCTTCTTTTCCCCATTTTCCGAACATGCTTTGTAGGTGGGGGCTGCCCAATCACTGGCTTGCTCGGACCTCTCTCTCGGACTCTCCTTGAACTAAATGTTCCTTCTCTTAACTTTAACTAAGTGAACAATTATTAATTATAGTCTGTCATTTGTGCTGCATAAACCCAACTTCGTGACAAAATCTTCAATTAGTTGAAGGTGGTCACTATATGGTAGAACTGGTAGAACTAGAACCCATATCAGTATAGCATATTTGTATTTCAGACAGGGGGACGGGGGAGTGTCAGTCATGTTGTGACCAGAGACTTATAACGCCAGTAGTATATACGTCTATGTTGTTACACACGAATTCGAACTGACAAAGTAGCTAGGCTACACATACTTACTTTGAACCTACATACATCATGTATCTCGGGCCAGGCGCGTAGCGCTACCATGTAAGCCAATAAGCCCGGGCTTGCACATGATTTTGACAAGTATAGGTTTTCATGACGGGTTTTTTTAAATGACGAAAACTGTCTTCTGGAGCCTGCCCAATTACAACACAACAGAATTTTAAAAAATCACGGTTCTTTGTATTTTTTTACTTTGTCAGACTGCGCATAATAATACATTCTATAATGGACGTATATAAAATCAAAATTTAATTTTCTTCCATGTCCAAAAAATGATTATGAAACCAGAAGACGAAACGGTGTCGGAGACTGCAAAGCTGGGCATGACGATGATAGAGGGGGCAACCTCGCTTCTCGAAATGCCCAACAAATAACAGGAGCAAGTATAAGGAACCAGTCACAAAGCACAAACAGAAGACGAAACTGTGTGGGAGACTGAGTAAAGGAGACAGTGGGGGTAACCTCGCTTCCCAATTAACTCGAATCAGATTATGAGAAAGACAAAACCAATTGCATGTTCACTAATGCAGAAGTATCAAATGCATTTATCAAGATTAGGTAAAAACCAGACAATGTATGTATGGAGGGTGTACAAAGCAATACCGACGGTTAATATTCAGAATTACACTGGATCCACGTAAATAGGTATATAGATATACCAAAAATAGGACTTTTTTCTTGCAGATTTTAACGAGAAAACAGATATCAGGACGTGGGAAATGGCTCATGAGACGTTCTAGAAAACAAAATTTTCATGGGGGGAGACCCCCCCCCCAGAGACGTTCTAGAAAACAGAATTGTCATGGGGGAGACCCCCTAGACCCCTTACGGGAGGGGGAAGACACCCTCCCGTACCATCCCCCTGCTCGCGCTATGCGCTTCGGGGGGAGCTGCCTTCGGCAACCCCATGTCGGGCTTTCACATGGTAAAGGGGCTTGCTACGCTCATCAGAATGCACAGGCCTAGTTTTCGTGAAGCCGACGGTTTCTTGTTGAAAGAGTGACAAACACATTCAAATTGGTAGACCTTTGAGTCAAACATGAAATTTTTTTGTAATGAGGTCAAAACTGGTACATATCCTCTCGCGTTCGGTATTGCAGGCTTCCCGGTGAAGTTTTCTGTTCCGGTCTTTTTCAACCAATCAGAATGTGGCAAATTTTGAAGCCCGCGATTTTCAAACCGCAAATATTTTTTTGCGAAACCTGATTCGGCAAAAACGTCGATAACTTTAATGTTTAACCCCGTTTTAGGGAAGAAACACTTCAAACCATAACGAATACGTTTGCAAAGTTCACGTTAATAAGATACGATTTGAAACATATTTTTTATTCCCACAGAGATGTTTAAAACGGCGATTGTTTAGCTTCTGATCTATTAATAACCAATCAGAGCGTCACAAAAATGGTCTGTGCGACGGAAATCTCGTCAACTAATGCGATTAATCTTACACATACAACTATTAACAAAAACTATCAAAATTTCACCCTGGTAAAATACTAGCAGCATCCTCCCGACACAGCTTTGGAGAATTTCTCTTAAGTTAATTCGGTAGAGTAACTAGTAAGCCAAAGGTTCCAGGTTCGACTCCTAGCGGAGGCATTAAAAAAATAATGACCTCTGTAACAAAAACACGAAATATTAAAATTCAACGTTCCAAAATGAATGTTCTTATTTATACAGTTCGTACAACATTGTATTCACAGACTTGAGCAATAGGGACGCAAATGAAACGAAATGTTACTTTCTGTACGCAACTCAAATACCATTCTAAATAATCTAAGGAAGTACACAGGGTATCGTTTTCAAGTTAAGGTATGGTTAATGAAACTTAAATATATCCATCTTTGTGACGGGATCCATTGGTTTGACACAATCCAACGTTCCTATCGCCCATGGAATAATATGTTGTTACAAAACTATCTATTTGTCCACTGGTCGTCTCAAAGCTTCCTCGTCGTAAACTTTGACGTTTCATAAGCGACTTATCACCTTCGAAACTAGGCGATACGGTCGTCCCCTGGTATGTACCTAGACACATTCAGGTCACATTCCATCAACTAGATAATGACACTTTGTACTTGAGTTATTACATTTTACTTTGTTTGTTTGCCATTCTTTATTTCAGCAGACGTCAGCATTCACAGGATATCGTGTAAATGTGAAAATATAGTCTACCTGAATGACTAAAAAGGACGATAATGCAACAATTTTCTTTAAATTATTGGTTTTGTATAATCTCATACCAGCGGTATCTTCTTTTTTTACAGGTTGTGCTAAAAAAATGTCAATAGCTATCTCACTTTGCAAAATCTGAAATATGTGTTCATACGCACAGGCAATGGTAATCTGGTCAATTTCATGGGCAAATGAAACAGGTAACATTTTGTAATTTCATCGAGTCAAATTTTAGTAGAAATTGAAATATACTGACTGTATAAAATTATCTTTTAACTGTAACAAAACCAGCTTTACTACAAGAAAATGTGTCTATAAGCATGAAACCTGTTATATAACCGCTTTCATTTTTTATTGCTGGATATGTTGATACAATAAACAAAGACATTGACAATTATCAGTAAATGGGTGTTTCAGGAGAAACGCTGGCAGTAAAAAATTGTTGTAGCAGGATGAAATCTTAGACAAAGTGCGAACACTTTATTCTACAGCTCATTAATCTGACTTAATGTTCGTAAATAATTCAGCCTTTTTATGAGAAGCCAAAGACATTTCAACCTTATCATGGGGTACTAAGGTCGCCACTCATGGTCATACAGTGGGAATCAGCTGACTTTTTATACGGGCATATACGTCTCGTTAACCATAACGGCCAACTTCTGCATGTATGTGTTCGGGTGGCGCAGAGGATATCACATTCGCCTTTCACCAAGGCGGCTGGGGTTCGATTCCCCAATCGCACGTGAAACGGTATGGGTTCACCTGCCCGACCAATTTCTCCGGGTACTCCAATTAGACCCCCAGCGCGCTAACATCTGGGCCAACAGAAGTGATTAATATAAGTTGTAATTACTTGTTTCATAATTGTTATAAAATAAATCAAGTTGATACATGTATTATATATATTCTGCATATAATTTTTAAAGTTATCGTTGGAAAGTAAACGTAGACATCAACTATTCGATTGAAATTGTTCTACTAACAGTTTGACCTTCTCGTTTGTAATGGAGGGCATAAACTCTAATTCATCACCAGCGACAATTCACATTTACCAATAAAAAAAATAAAACTGCAAATTAATATAGTTTCCTTTCGGTTAAAACAACGAAAACAAAATCATAAGAAAATACCATGAAAACATATTCAAAAGATGTTTGTGATGAGGTAATAACATGACGGAAAATCATGCAATAAATTAATCAGAGTTTAAACGGTATTTTCAATAAAAAAAAATCAGCATGGACGAGAAAGAAACAGACGAAAAGATAATAATACAACCCTAGGTAGAAAACAAAAACTTATCAAATGTAACATTTTGAAACATTTTCTTTTTTTTTCGTCCGGAAGGGTTGATTTTACGACGCAGAGTGTAACATCTCTAAGCCAAATTTCCAGGTATCATAACCCCGTTCTACAATGTCACCGTTGGGTATTTATCTCGGGACGATAAACTACGGTAGTGACACGGCTATGTGTAATAGAATTGTCTTGTTTGCGGTTTTCTCATGTTATTTCAAATACCACAGGCTTGTGTGTATTGGTATGACTTTGCAATTTGCGGTAGCGTTTATCTTTTATCTCTTTGTGACAGCGTAAGCTGTTCAGAAATGCTGATTACAAACTGACTTATTCCGTATAAAATATGTTTTTAATAAATATTATATTATTTTATAACTTTATTCACAAAGAGATTAATCACACGTGTGCAAATAACATGAAATTCAATTGATAGTAAGGTCAGTTTGTTCATTGCCTATCTATCAAGGGCATTTTAGGAGTAATGAGCGTTGTTAAAAAAATGGCCGGCGGGGTGGATAAAGGTGTATAGGGATCTCCTAGCCCCCTCCCCAGCGTGTCCAGGGGGACTGAAACAGATACATCTGATAAATCAATATATGAATTTTCAGATGTATCAGTTTCAGCATCATTTCCAGAAAGTAAATCGAACAAAGTAATTGCAAAATTTGGACATTCTACTATAAGATAATGTTTTAATTGTGTTTTATTCATTCAGTTTGCTTAAAGCATATCAAATGGGTGGATTAACCTGTGTACCTGCGAATAGGCAGCATGCGGGCCTGTCTATACTTCGAAGAGCCGTTTGAATGAACTGATGTAGCCATTAAAAGAGCATAGGATTTTCTACTGATGTAATCAATCAGTTTTTTTTGAATATCAGCAGGTCCTGTATTCATGAAACCGTTCCCATTCTCAAACATGGATTGTGTGCTCTTGTTCTCGCTATTAATTAATAAGAAAATCTTATTTTGTCAATGATTTGGGAAAACATTGAAGAGACTTGAAGCAGAAAAACTGTTTTTAATGTTTACATTTGACCTTTTGATAGTTTGACATGATTTAAGCGAGTTGTAAGAAAGTTGGTTTGAGCACAGAATCCATGCTTGAGCATAAGGACGATTTCATGAATACGGGCCAAGACGTACTCTATGAAATGAAAGGACGTACGTATTTCATAGATAAAATCGCACGTGCTAAGCACGAGTGGAGATATACGAGGTGTAAGGTCTATGACACGTTGTGTGTAGTTTAACACATGTTAGTGGTGTGTTTTTCTACAGTCCTACAGTTATATGAAAATAATCATTATCACTTTTCTTTAAAAAAATATTATTGAATTCACTTACAATTAAATAATATCAAACTAATTTACTTCAGTTTTCTAAACATTTCAATTATTGTCCTTCTGAATAAATTAAATTGTCAAACAGTTTGTTGGAGAAATAGTAAAAAAGTATACGATAGCTAGGTACCTAAAGAATTAGTTAATTCAAATATGAAGTAGGCCTACATGTCATCGTATTCAACAGTTGCAGGCTATTTGTATTAACGGAGTGGCTATTGACACTCGAGTAGGATAAGCAAAAAACGGTATGACGGGTGGCGGATTCCGGAAGGTTTGGGTTTTTTTTTATTAATTCTCCTCAGCATCAGTTTCATCTGCCAACTCGTCCTCAGAATTACATCCGTATTTCAATGTAAAGCCATGTGGAGCCTATATGAAGTCCTATCCCACCTTGCACTTAAATAAACAAAAGTATTCTCTGCTACCCAATACATCAATGACATTTCATCGATTTCTTTTTTCAGTGAAATAAAAAACTAATTTTCTAGTTATGTTTCATAAGGTCACAGAAGCTATCCTCATCCACATTTTAATGAGTCAATCAGTTGTTTCCCACCATGAGAGGTCTTCTGTCTCGCCTAAATTTCAATTTCACATGGTATTTATGCACATGTTCGTCTGTTTCAAAAGTAATTTAGACTATTTGATTTTCCAACTTGTTGGCCCCTATACACACTTTATATAATCACCGATGAGACCTAGAAGGACGAAACAGCAATGTGATGCAGTGTAATTCATTTTCGGCATAATGTATCTATACCCAATTTTTAAGGTACAATCACATATGCGTGTGTATTACGGTATCTTTCTAGTCATTAAGTAGCATTCTGGCAAAAACCTTAAGGAAGTCGAGTTTCGTCTGTATCTCCTTCATTTTTTTAAGAAAGCAAAACTCCTCTTTTCACCTGCAATCTATTGATCTATTGGTATCATTTTTCAGACAGTAAAATAAATCAATGAGGTATCTCTGTCTTTCCTACTTTTGCAATGTGTAAAGAAGGCTTTCATTCTTCCCCGAGTAAATTAGTTCCTACTTGGCTACTTTACAGCTGATCTAGTATGTCTTCTTTCCTCCGCTGAATGCATTAAGGTGTAACAGGAAAGAGAGTAGTGTGCTTCCACCGGGGAATCGAAGACATGATCTCTATATGTTTCTAGTCGGACGCTCTGTGACCACTGAGCTATTGGGAAATTCCTCGATCTACTTTAAGTCAAGGATGATTTCTCTATCCTCTGAATCGCAATGAGTCAAGGATGTCTTCGTTCTCATCTGAATTGCATTGAGTCAAGGATGTCTTCGTTCTCATCTGAATTGCATTGAGTCAAGGATGCCTTCTCTCTCCTCTGAATCGCAACGAGTCAATGAGGCCTTTTTCCCCTCGATCTCCCTTCAGGTAAGGATGTCTTCTTTCTCCTTTGAATTTGAATACGTGTTTTTTCTCGCATAAACTTCAATGAACCATTGAGGTCTCCATTCTTCATCAAATTTCAAAAAGTCATTGAAATGTTTCTTTAAACAGAAGACGCTTGTCCTTCCGTGACACCGTGGTAATATTTCCATTGGTTCACATTTTTGCCTAGATTCACCAGTTTTGAGCTCGATATCAATTTCGTTTACACTTTCGTTTTCATTTATTTTCATTTGCGTTTCAGTGAGTCGGGAAAGCCTCTTTCTCGCCTACATTTCACTATTTTTTTTACGCCGACCACACACAGATAGACGAGGTTAGCAATATACTGGACAGCTGGGACGCCATTTTAGAAAATCTGGAATCTTGTCAATTAAATTGTAATTAGATGAACGCCGACATGAACAAGCTGAATCAGGAAAAGACAAAGATCGTTGTATTTTCTCTCCAACATCAGCCGACATAAATTTAGGCTCTTCAACTTAAAGAAGGAGTCGGAATTATTTAGGAAGACCCAGTAGTACAAAAACTCCTATGGGCAACTTAATTTAATGCTGTTGCTCCCACATTAGGAACATTGGATGTTTTCGATTGTTCATCATTACATATGCATGCTAGACTTCAATGTAATCACTCGTTATCTCAATTTTTTCGATTCTGGTAATGCCTTTCTCTTTGGTATGTATTACACTAACTAGCCGTCTGCAGAGGGTCCAGTACCAAAATCAAACAAATGTATGTAAAGAAAATTGCTCATTATGAACATTTTAGTTTAACCACTTATCGCTTTTTTCCAGAAAGAGTTTAAACGATTCTTTTGGAAAATTGTTATAGAAGAGGATAGTGATTTTAACTACTGAAATCAAACAAAGAAATAGTTTGTGCCTACAATTCTTTTTGTTATAAAATACATCTATTTATCACCTTAACTAAACTTTGTTGATTTCACATACATAATTTTATATATGGGTGGATACCACTCTGGCCTTCCATGCAGGCGGCCGCGTTTCGATCCATGAAGTCGGTGTTGGCACGAATATTCAGAGTGTTTTTCTCCTGACCACTCGACCAACAACCCAGGTTGTTGTTTAAATTTAAAATTGTCTGGAGTGGGTGTTACGGTATCTGTGCTGAAGCACGATCCCGCTACAAATAGAATACAATACATCTCCAGCACACAGACATACACACACAGGGAGATACTAGCCAGGTGACATACACTAGGGAATAGTTTTAGGGAAGTTTCCTCGCAAAGGGGGTAGTAATTACCCTATTTTCGATGAAACTTCCCCATTTTCGATGAAACTTCCCCATTTTCGATGAAACTTCCCCAAAAAAGTTTTATTTCCCCATTCCCGGTAGGACTTCCCCTTTTCTGTGAAATTTCCCCTTGGTCCGCTGAAACTTCCCCTTTCTGCTGAAACTTCCCCTTTCCGCTGAAACTTCCCTTTTCTGCTGAAACTTCCCCTTTCCGCTGAAACTTCCCCTTTCCNGGAATGGGGAAATCCTACCGGAATAGGGAAGTCCTACCGGGAATGGGGAAGTTTCATCGAAAATAGGGTAATTTCTACCCCCTTTGCGAGGAAACTTCCCCAAAACTATTCCCTAGTGATAGGACTAGTAATAAGCGCCTGATAAGGCAGCTACTGCAAATTCCTCGAAATTATACTGTTTTATGTATTATTCAATGTATATATTAATTGAATTGATTGTATAAATTGTATATCTAGGTATTGTAAGGCGCTTTAGAGTGGCTTATTCTAGCTAGATAGGTCGCTATATCAAACGTTGTATATATTTATTCTCTTCTAATTCTTATTTTTCTTAAGCTCCCAGAATTGGATCTAGCAGTAGTTCAGGAAGATTTGTGAACGTAATTCAAAAGTCATTCATGTTTCGGATTAAAACCACATTTTCCTTCAATTAGGAAATTCTAACAGCTCCCTCTCCCCACCCTAGGCCAATAAACACTGGTAATAAAGTAAAAACACTCCAAGGTCATCGAGTGGTCAATGGCTTAAGTAGTGGTATGAGACTTAAATGCTGTAAACATATTCATCAGCATAACAGATATTTAGTGCGTAGTTTGGTTTGGTTTGTTTGTGTTTTACGTCTTATTAACGGCTATGGTCATTTAAGGACGTGCCAGGTTTTGATGGTGGAGGAAAGCCACCGACCAACGGTCAGTACCTGGCGACTGCCCCACGTAGGTCTCTAACCCGCGACCCAGTGGTAGCAGACTGTCAGAAAGTGGCTAGTGGTAGCAAAATGTCAGACGCCTTAACCACTTGGCCTCCGTGGCCCCCATAGTTCATAGATCTAAACACAACATATATCAGCAATCACATCATTTCAGGACCATTTCTTTGGTAGACAGCTGCATGATTTAAAAAAGCAACAAGATGTGACCTTGTAATTAGCTGATGTTTGTTCAGCTCAAAAAATGTGTTGTCAATATTATCATTCTAGGTCTGACCCTTTATTACTTAGTCTCAAACAGATTTGTTTGCATTATATTGCTCAGTATATATTAAGGGTGGGTATTGCAAGCAATATTCATATTGCAATTTATTGCAATATTAAGGGAATATCTCCATATATCACAATATATTTACATCTCTCCCTTCTTCAGCTCAGCAAACTCTGACTGCTATAAATTAGCATATATGCCCACCATAGAATATGGTTGTTGCCAACTGTGTCCATACTAACATACATGCCGTCAAAATGATAATAAATTCTTGTATATTGTATTCCTAGAAATTAAGAACATAAAATTTTATAATAATTTTGTATAGTATTTCATATTTGGTATGTGAAAAGTGAGCACCAGCTCTGCAAGTTTCAGTGATAGGTTGAACATAAGTTTATATCTTGCATACCAAGCAAATTTAATTTTGATAACTTTATTTTTTTTTTAAATTATTTTATTACCCCAACAATAATCTTCGCTAGCCAAGGGTTAAGATCCTATACGATCTACCGAAGAGTAGGTAGATCTTACCGGACCGTAACCCTTGGCTAGTGAAGATTCCCAACAACTAGATGAACAAATATTGATATATTGCCATTTCAAAATCATATTGCAATTTATGAATTTCTAGACAAATGTTGCAATATTTTTGCCCATCCAAACTTTATAGCTGCATTATACTAACTACTTCAGGAAACGTCTGATCAGCGTGTGAAATAACTAACACCTATGGTAAATCACTTTGTCGCGGTCGTTTGTAATAAATATCATCAGCAATGCCCGATAGGTTAATACAAGAATAAATTAATTTGCAATTGAGAGGATGGTATCTTCAAGTGAATATTGATAGCAATCATCTATGAAATTAATATTTGCAAAAGATTTTAACTGAAATATTGATCCCTCTCCATCTTTTAGCATTGTGTCTTTAGCACTTTAGAGCAGACACAAAAACCACTAAATTAAGATACCAATAAAATCAGTATATGTTTGTGAAATGTAGAAGTGAAAATATTACGGTACACAAAATAATAAGAAAAGTATGATTTGAATTGAAAACATTTTATTGATTATAAAATATCTAATATATTCAAAATATCTTCATTCTTTAACAGGATTTTGCATTCAAACTGAATTTATCTTTAACGTAACAAAATATCGCAAACTAAAAATATCTACACATGAAACTGATACAAAAAAAAAAAAAATCTTCCTCCAAAAAAAATTAATATTCAGAATATTGAAACATTCCGTACATGATCCATTACGATTCATAAACCATGTATTTATTTATTTTCGGAAAAGCATGAAAATTATTTTATATTAAGTAACTAGTTATTAAGTGTTTCAATGACATAGTAACAGTTTTCAAGGTTTATAGAGAAGCTAATTTAACATATAAAGAGAAGATGGCTAGATTTCATGTCCAAACTTCCCTATTGCTCTCAAGACTGAAGAGACACACAATACTGAGATCACAAATTTTTAATGTTTATTCCAACATATTACCACTACTCATGTTTTCAAATAAGTTCTCCTTTTTTTTCTTTTTTTTTCCCCAAATCTAACTAATTCACCCCTGAAGACACATTTGATCTCTTCCAATTCAAAGGTTGGAATACTCCATTATGAAATTTTGGGGGTGAATGAGCTATAAAAAGAAATATGGTAAACTTAAGCAACACTTCAGCAGGTTTATTACAACTGATACATCATTATGTAAAAGTAAATTGGGGGAAAACGAAAAAATAAAACACGAGAAAAACTGCTGAAACCAAAATGGTTTTCGAGTCTGAAACAAATTCCTTGACTGGAGCACTGGAAAGGTCTCCATACTATATGTCAAAGACCATCTAGATCCTCATTACAACCTTCACAATAGAAAGTTTTTCGTCAAATTGTTGAATTTATAATCAATGTCAAATTCATTTCAAATCGTCAGCACCAATATCAAAGTCCATTATAGGTTTAGCATCCATCAACAATCTGACAACAAAAGCCAACATGGCTGACCCCTCCGAGAAGATTTGTACTTGATGACATCATACATCTTTTGCATGATGTCATACTTTTTAATGACATTTCACGATGTGTCCTTGATGATGTTACACATAGGACTTGTACTTGATGACGTCACACAGAAGTTTTTTTACTTGATGACGTCACACAGAGAAGACTTGTACTTGATGACATCTCACAGAAGTTTTTTACTTGATGACGTCACACAGAAGACTTGTAATGATGACATCACACAGACGATTTGTTCTTGATGACGTCACACAAAAGACTATATTGGATGACATTATACAGAAGACTTGTATTTGATGAAGCGTACAAGGTTAGTCTTGGCAGTAGAAATCACAGGAAGATGCTCTCCTAGATCTTTCCTGTTTGCTTTCATCTGTTAAAAAATAAAGAAACAGCCACATAATGATATCTTTAAGAGAAAATTACATGCAAAACTCCACTCAAGTGGAACAAAATATTTCTAAATGAATTTAATCTAGTTAACAATTGCAAGCAGTCTCTTGCCCAGAGCACTTGATCAGAAAAACCCTCAAATGAAACCCATCACTGAAGGAAGTGCTTTAAAACTAGAGATTAATTTAAGTGTTTTGATATCTTCAAAATATTTGTAACCCAAACTTTAGGTCATACATGCAAAAATATTCAAGAATTTTGATTTTTATGGTGGCTTGCTTTATTATAATCTACTTCAAAAGATTCTCAATTCTCGAAAACTGACAGATCATAACCAAAATCAACAGTGTTCTTTGCATCCATAAGGTAAACAGCACACCAAATTTAAACTTTGCATGATCATTTGTTTTTAAGTTATCACCTTGACAAGCAAAATTTTATTTCTAGCAATGGTGACCTTAAACCTCTGGCAGACCATGTCCAAAATCAATAGGGTTTTTCACTTCCACTATGGCAACCCGCACACCAAGATTGAACTTTGAATGATCAATCGTTCTCAAATTATTATTCAGACAAGAACTATGGACAGATGGACAAAATTACAGACACCCTGCATGACAGCTATATCCTCTAAAATTCTTTTTGAAGACATCAGAGGAGTTATCTACCTTTGCTTTGAGCATAGGAAGGAGCTGTCGCAGTCTGTCCAGGAGTCGGATCTCGGACAGGATGTTGTTGAGGTGGTCTTCTCCAAACACATCAAAGATGGAGTCCAGGGCCTCGGCTACGACCCACAGTTCTCCCTCGTGACAGGCCACCTCGAGCAGGAAGACACCCAGGTTCTGGTGAAACAGTGCACAGTTTATAATCTATATATGTAATACATCAACAAAAATCGGCTCTTAACCCTTTCAGCACTGTAAACCGCAATGGACTTACCATATCAATGCATGGTAGAGTCTACTATAGTAACATAGGGGTGAAAGTGTTAATATATCAGGAGATTGATGCAAGGCTTCAGCCATAACTGCAGCTCTTCCTCTTGAAACCACTAACACAAACATGACAAGGATCTTCTTATTGTAAAAGTTCACAATTTTTAAATGTTGACATTTACTTATTTTAACTCATTCAACCCTGAACACACATTTGAACTCTTCAAATTCAATAGTTGCAATGGTTCATTATGAAATTTCAGGGGCTTTTCAAACTATTACAACAAAATCTGTTGTCATGCCACAAAAAGTTTCCCATCGACAGTTACGGCTTTTGGCAGTTGTACAAGGGTCTTTAAATTCTCAACGTGTACACCTGTATCACAAAAGTGACATACCAATAGCATGGGGTGTGGTTCCTTGTTTTTGGCAAAGTGGGCGCCGAATGTGGCCACGATCCTCACAGCATTGACCCGTATATCTGAACTGTTACCGTGTTGTCCCATCTCATACAGAAACTGTAGGTCTTGACCGGTCACCTCTAGCAGCTAATGAAAAGAACAGCAGAATTAGAGTAACGGCTTTACAAAGGTTTATGTTACCTGTCACCTCAACAGACTTCTATCAGACATGGCAGAACCTGAGGGTGAGTTCCTGCTGTGAAGGTTATTTGATTCAACTAATGACAAAAACATTGTACAGTTGTTTAATTTTAAATTTGTACTTTGGGCAATGGGATTTATTTTATTGGTGATTAATGAAAATAAAGTAAAAAGCAACGTTGAGTTGTTTTGTCTTCATTATTTGACAGTTAAGGGGTGAACAGAATTTTTTCTTTATCTCTCTATATATATATTCACAGAGATTTTTATTCAAAGTACTAATATTCATTGGTTATTTGATTTAACACTATATTTGGTGACCGCAAATATAGCAAAATAGCTTATTCTGAATAATGAATCAGAATAAGGGAACTTGTAATGAATCGTTTACACTTTCTTGTAATATATATCAACACTAAGATCGAGTATCGTACCTTTGGTGACTCATGTTCAGCCAGCTTCTGTACAACAGCTCGCATAGCACTGGTTACAGCTTCCAACAGATCACTACGATCTCCGTCTACAAGTTACAGGTTATACGAATAGATCAAACGGCACTAAGAGTTAACAGGAACAAACGTTTCCGTTGTGTATGACTACTGCAAATATTAGTATTATATATTAACTCAGTATAATTTCTTGTCAAATATTTTATTCTGCGTCTTCGGTCAATACTTTACTTTGGGATTGGTTAATAAATCCAGGTATAAACCTCAGCAAAGTCTATACTTGTATATTTTAATATTTCCTTTTAAGGTATTGCATTCTGAGTAGTGTAGAACATATTCAACACAGGATACGAAACAATAGTAAAAATTGGAATTTCGTCACAAAAAGCTACACATCAAAAATTATCTGCCCTACTTTCACTTTCTATTCAATTTGAATTTCATTTGTAGGCTTTTGTAAGTAGCAACAGATCACTGGTATCTTGCTGTCTCGCATCAAAATTTTATTTTATTTTTAAGGTTGCTCAATGGTACATATTTCTTACACATTTCATTTGATATTTTTAAACAAATATTTAAGGAGAGTTTCATCACTGTTACAGATTAAAATTTCTGTAAATGTCATAAAAAATTACTTTAATCAGTCCAAGAAACAGCCATTTTCCAATATCAATGTGAATAACATTGACAGGTTATATGAATCCTGGTACAAGCCAGCAGGTGATATAACTTGTCTTGGGTAAACAAATTCTCATGTCATACCAACACAGAGTCAATAACTGTATAATACTGCTGAACACTGAGTAAAGGTCAAAATGAAAACCATCAATGTCATTAAAACATTTAAAAGTCGTCAACTTCATCAAACTTTCTTAAATTTACAGCTTTTTTGACAGTTTGAACTCCAGAGCCTGTTTTCATGCTCAAGCAAGGATTCTGTGCTCAAACTAACTATCTTGGTACTCGCCTCAATCATGTGCAACGATTAAAAAGTCAAATGTAAACATTGAAAACAGTATTCTGCTTGAAATCTCTTCAAAATATTTCCAAATCCTTGACAATTTTTATTTTTTTATTATTAATTTAAAGCCAGAACAAGAAATTAGGCTTGAGCACAAAATGTATGCTTGAGCATGGGAAAGGTTTCATGAATATGGGCCCAGGCTTTGGTTTCGTAAGACACCTGAACTAGGATGTTTTCTGTTTTGGTCAGGTCAGTACTCACTGTGCTTGGTGGCGGTCAGTTGAACAAGACCCTGCCACACACTGTGAAGATTGTCCAGGCCGCCTAAGGCTTCAAGCTCCATGGAACTGACCAGGTTATTTATGCACAGAAGGGCATGCACCTCCAGCTTCTCAAACCTGTCAATCGTATCAGTTCGCCATTAGTTTCTAATACTATGGTGTGTTTTATAAATGTTTCACGAAATCACTTTTCGATGAATACTGAATTAATATTACTGGTTAACATATTTTTCAATATGGTACAAGTAAAATAAGTACTGTAAAATCATGAATTTTTGTGGGACATTAAATTTCGTTTATTTTGTGGATAATAAAAATCCAAGAAATTAAATCCCCACAAAAACATAAATTTGGTATGTAAAATCAGAAATCAGCGTAATATAATGTCCTTGAAACAGGCTAGTATATGAAAACCACAAAATTTTAAACCCACGAAAATAAATGATTCTAAAGTATAACAAACCAATCACATGGATATGCAGTTCACTTTAAGGCTGTCTTGTCAACTTGTTATGTGATGGGAGCTTTACCTTTTAACTAAGTTTTTCTGCTGATCACTCAAACTGATACCGTCGCCTGGTAAAATACAAGGCTGGGCCTTCTTCAGCACCTTCAAAAAACAAAAACCCAATGTCTTTAAATGTATAAAAGTGATGTGAACTAATTCCTCCACCTTCATTCCCATCTATAATTGTCTGAATAGTGAATGAGTTAAATAAACAACACACCATACATACACATGATATTTATTGCAACATTGCAATGTCATTGATGTAAAATGACATCTAGAGACAATACTAACACCCTCGCAAAAGGAAGTGATTCGAATAGCTACGTGAATAAATCTACCTTTGTGTCAATGACATCCGTTATTTTGTTTAATTTAGTAATGGTGATCTTTACAAAGTTGAAATGCAAACTCACACAAGAGATGTAAATGAATATCTAGTTTCAATTTCACAGCAATTGGATAAAAAAATGAAAACTGTAGAGCAAGGACAGCAAAAATTCTATTTTCTGTATTAATGACCTTGTTTTTGACCTCAGAAGGTTGTGAAGTTTTGGTTTGGTATTGTTTAACGTCCTATCAACAGCTATGGTCATTTAAGGACAGCCTCCCCTGTGTGCAGGATGCATGCATGTAGTGTATGCGTGTGTGTTTTGGGAGGCTGCGATATGTTCATGTTTGTCTCCTTGTGATAACGCTGAACTGATGCCGACTTTATAGTGCTACCTCACGGCAACATACTGCCGAAGACATCCAGCAGGACACCCCACCTGGTCACATTATACTGACAACGGGCGAACCAGTCGTCCCACTCCTAAATTGCTGAGCGTTAAGCAGGAGTAGAAACTACCATTTTTACAGACTCTGGTATGTCTCAGCCAGGGGACAGAACCCAAAGCCTTCCTAACAGGGGTGACTGTTCAACTAAAGGCCAAAATGAGGCATTGTCAAGGGAGACATTAGGAAGAAGAAAGTTGTTTAGAAAGAAGAGAAAAGACAAGATCCCAAATATATACACCTCTTACGATCATGCAATGGGAGCAGCTGGTACAATTCTTATGCCCTACCTGCAGGGACAGGTTGTAAAGTAATCTCATACAAGGGGTGATGTTCATGAAAATTTATAAATAGCTTCATGAACAATAAGAAAAGAAATGAAGTCTGTAGAATGATGACATCATTGAGTAGGCAAACAAGTCTTAAGGGGAGGGCTTGTATAGGCTTTACTTGTTGCCCAATTCCCTTTAAATCTGACTGATTCAATTAAACATTTTGAAATGAAAATTAGTAAACATACATACATATGGCTAGATCCCTTAATACCCTTAACGACTCATTGCATGGATATGATGACAGCATTATCATTTGGCAATCATGTTAGCTATGAATGCCACACGACCAAGTAGTAGATGTGATTCAATGAACTGCTCTCCTTTGGCATTTAAGATCACTTTTGGGACCTTAGTTATTCAACCTGTCAGTTTTGAAGTACATCATAGAATATTGTGAGTTATGGAACTTGTATTTTTCAAGTTGCATCATTACTGACTACGAAAGTCAAATGGTAATAGTTCAAATCTGGAAGCAGTTCAAAACTTTAACATTCGCCAGACCTCACAGACAGCATGAGTCAATGTCAATGTGTGTCCACAAGCTGTAAAGTTACTTACCTTGCTAAATATCTCGTTGCTTAATATTGCACCTTGAATTTCAGATGAAACACATAAAGGGGACTGAAAAGAAAAAACAACATGACATGTTGTGAAAATGAGTTTGTTAGACGACTTAACCTGTGAACATTTACTATACAAAAAAACACATTCACTTAATTCACACTATAAGTGAAATTTACATATCAATGTCTCACCAGCAGTTTGTTAGATTTCTGTGAACCTTTTCACAAATATACACAACAGTATATTTATGTTACTCAAGAAATAGAACACTACTTTTCACTATTAATGCATCACTTCATTATTTTTCCTTTTGAAACAATAAGATCTATGAAAAAAATTATCTCCAAATCACAATTTTTTTTGGTTTCACATAGCAAGGGAGATAACTCTTTCAATAAAATATAACCTCCAATAAAATTGCACAATTTGATATTTCAAGAGAAGATATATGGATGTTTCAAAACTCAAGAATACATTTTAGAAATGAAATTTTCTTGATTCAATGACCATACAAGAACGTAATATCTCCATCTAGGGGAGATAACTCGGGATACTCACAAACAAGTTATCGTCCATGGTCTCCTCCTCCAAGTCAGCCTCGGCGATCTGGTCGTCAGACTCACTGCTATCCATGTCCTCCCAGGTATCTGTAAAGGTCAGTTCAAAGGTCAAATTCATGTAAGGTCAAAGTTCAAGCATAATCAGTCTTTGTAAATGGAACATGTTGCTATCCATCTTCAAAATCACAGGGTTCCGTTCTTGATATACATATCTTTTCTACATGGATTCTATGTTATATAATATTGCCAAGAACAACCAATCAAATAAAAATCATTTTGTCCAGTTCCCCATCAAATATGTCTTCCATTTTTATTTATCAGGCAAAGTTTAATCGATGAATATGAGTTATAGGCTTCATTTAATGAGCAATAAACAGTAGCTTGCCTGAAATATACACTTCATTTAAATTTTTATGCCATTTTTTCAGGATTACTGGAAAGTATACATTTGCTGGTTGTTTTGGAAGCTGAGCTACACTTAGAAGATTGTGGGCTAGTACAAGCGAAATGATGTTCTTCATTGATTTCTATGGATTCTGTGAAGAGACTCAAAATTCTCCCACACTTTATACATGCATTTTTTCTGGGGCTTTTTCGTTTTATGCGGAACAACTGGTTAGTCTGTTTATAAATGTAACTTTTTCTGGTATAAATCCTGGCAGACCTGCAAATGTTTATGCAGGCCTTGCAATGCTTTGTCAAGGCTCGCCTGAAAGCAGCATCAGATTACAGGTCCAACCTTATTCCAGAAGTGAAAAACTCTGGTCCAACCATTCCAACCGTTTAGATCACGATAAACAAAAGTGGCCCTGATTATGCTGAGAAAAAGATTAATAGAATCTTCCCCTCCTTAAGGGTGTGATAGAGAAATCTCCAACCCTGAGGGTTGGAGATTTCTCTGTTATACCCTCAAGGTAGGGGAGGATTTTTTTTCTCCCATCCTATAATTTCAGTCACAGCTCTATCGACAGTAGTCTGCCATGTTTGTAAACAAAAACAAATGTGGGGTATGCATGTCGTCATTCACTTTTGATGACGTCACAATGTTACCGATGACGCATTTTAATGACGTCACAATTGAACACCTGCTAATCGGCACGAGGCTATCTCCCCCTAGGGGTGACAAGCTCATCTTTCCCGGCTAAAACGGGAGACACACCTGTGAAGGTTGGGAGAAAAACCTGTCTTTACCTACGTAGGAAATTAAAGACAGAAAAGCTCATCCACACTGTTATTCTGAAACTGTCACCATTGCGTCACATCAAAGTGCAGCATAACCAGGGAAGCATCATCAACTTTGTCACACAATTCAGTGATCTTGATGATGATGTTATGTACTAGGCTTACCATTACAACACATTTTTACAGTATCAATCACTCCTGTCTGATCATGCAGACCGAGTAATCTCAACCCTCCGAACAAGAATTTTAAAGTTTAGCACTTAGAAAAGCCTTGTGCTAAACTTCGAAACCTAACCCTCTGGTTGTCTTTTCTCCGACTACATCACACAAGAGTGATAGATTCTATTTATCATCAGCTGTATACCTGCTAACAGTACAGAAATAGCTCAATGTGAACATCAATTCTACGTTTTATCAATCCATACCTTCTATGCAGCACAGATTGGCTGCTATTTCCAGGCCAATCATTTGTGCTGCTATAAAATGTTCCACATCCTGTAGTTTGTCCTTAATACTGCTCTGAAATCCAAAATAAGAAATGAATTACAATACTGTGTACTTCCAGTAGTTAGAAAAGTTAAGTGCCAATATTTTATCATATGAAATTTTCTACTTTTCTACTATTTTCGCATCCAACTGATGAGGCCCCCAAAAAAATATCACTTGTGTTTCCACCACTATCATCCTCAGAAAAAATAGGGTAGGCAATTTTTTTTATTTTGGAAAATATTTATTACTATACTGATATAGAGCAGGAGTGAATTTAACAGTGCATTTCACTAAATGCCAATAAAAACTTGAGGATAGGAACAAAAATCTAGGGTAGGTAGGGTTAGCGGAAACACATTTTTTTATTTTTTTTATTTGGTCCGAATGAAGTTGGCTAGGTTATTGCTTCCTGCGTGTTTAATGTTCTTGCCTAATGTTGTTCCTGTTTATTTTGCACCAGCATTATCAATTATTTTAAAGAACTTTACCATTTTTTTTTTACTACATGTACCATGAAGTGGGTTATTAACGGGGTCCTAATTTTCGTTATTTTTGATAAAAATTTAGAACGTGAAAGGACTATGTATGGTTTGGGCCTTTTTTGGCCCCCAAATCCATCATAATTAAAAATCTTCAATAGAACTTTCAAATGACTGTTTCTTTAATTTTGAATACTTCCCTGGTACTGTTATGTGAACAATTATTTAGGTTTTCAATTATGGCTGCCATGGTAATCAGTAAATATTTGCATAAATTAATGAAATTTGAATATTCAGTCAATATTTATAGTTGCTTGCCTAGTTTTTCTCTTAGTTACCATTGAGCAAATAGTCAAGTGAAAACGATTTATTACAGCATATTGAGCAACAACAAGAAAGTGTATTTTGTTAAACAAATCATCAACAAAACTATTAAATGTGTGGCATAATCTATTTCCAAACATCTTATTGTTTTACTCTTGGTGTTTATGAATCGTCATAACCACATGCTCGCTATTTCAGGACGACATTACCGTTATGAAGTTTATTATCATGGCTCATATTTACGCTTGTCATGTTATTCTGCAGATCATTGATCACGTTATTGACCCGTGAAATCGCAAAATATCATCCCGTGGAAATATCCAGCTCTACGGTATAGACTTACTGTTAAATTTGTGTCCTTCTGTTCATCCTCACTAGGTGTCATCTGCAAGACAGACAGCAGACAGTCAGACAGACAACCTAACAAACAACTTTCACCTAGTGTCAATGAAGATCGAAAATTGAAATAAAATGTTAATGTGCAAACTAAAATCAGTTTCACATTCTTCCATTTTCAATACACATATATATATATCAGAGCATAATGTGTTCAACATTCTAATTGATTTTTCAAAATAGCTATGAATGTTTCCTGTATTATAAAGTACTGATCTTTTCTTATTCAAATGTGAATACCCCTGTCATATTGTAAAATTAGTTCTTTAGAACAGTTTTATCTCCTTGTGGGGGAAATTTGTATCTCATGAAAGTATATTCTTATTTATGGGATGATGAAGTGGGGTGTCACCTCCTTATGTGGTAAGATGGATCGCTTTTTGGGAGTGACTCACTTCTTTGATGGAGGGACTTTTCTTGATGGGAGCTTCAGAGGGATGCCAATCTTTCTGGCAGGGCCTTATCTCTTTGTCGGAGGGACTTGTCTCTTCATTGGTGGAACTTACCTCTTTGGGGGAAAGACATACCATTTTGTGGAAGGGGCTTACCAATTCATGGGAGGGACTTCACTTTTTGTTGGAAGGACTCACCATTTTGTGATCGAGACTTATCCCTCTATTGGAGGGGGCTAAGCTCTTCATTGGTGGGACTTGCCTTTTTGTGGGTTGGGTTAACCGCGTTGTTGGAGAGACTTAAATCTTTGTGGGAGGGACTTGTTTTCATAGGATGGATGCAAATCATTGTGTGAGAGACTTACCTCTTTCCGTATGTCTAGAGTGGCTGTGAAGTTGTCTAATGCATTAACATCTAACACCTGTGATACTGAGGTCAGTATGTGGGCCACAAGGTTGCCTGGTGCGGTGGTAAGCTCGGCACTTTTAATGTTCACCAATATGCCTGGAATTTTACAAATGTTTCCAAACATCAATTTTTGTAAAATGTTAATTTCCAGAAAATTTATATTGAAAAAGTGATAATTTCCTAACTGAACTAAACAACCATTTTGATATATATTATTTTTTTCCCCCCGTCAAATACTGTAAAAATAGAATTCTCACTTGTGGAAACGTTCACACTGGCAACGGTTCTGAAATATATTCTATCTATATAAAATAATTTCCATTTTACAGTAAACCAACAATAATATACCTGTATTTATCTTTTTAGATTTTCACAGGCTTGCAAATTTGACATGAAAAAAATGTAGAAACTGGTATCATTTTTACCAAAAATCCCATTTTCAATTTTATCAAACATGGAAACCCATTGTTTAAAATTAAACGAAAACTTTTGGATATTTGTGAGATTTCACTGCTAAGAACAGCGATGCTAAAACCAGCAACGTAAACATGCTTACTTCTAGTTCAGTATTCTAGTACAAGAACAGAGAAATGAATACAGATTGATCTAAAGCTAGAAAAGCGTCTGTACCTGTGGCCAGTGTTTTGAGTAAGATGTGCCCGGCTGACTCCGGGGCTTCACCCATCAGGTTGAGCAGCTGTTGGGGTGTTGCCTGTCCCCCATCACACGCCTGAGCGAAACCGGGATTGTCTTCAGACACAGTGTGGAGACACTGCCCTACAGTAACAGATACATGTACAACATATATATAAACATTGTAGTTTTATGGACGCGTGAGTGAAGGTAAACAAATATCCTAAATGCTGAATATATTCGCTGATCCGCTCTTTCAATTTTCTCTCAAGTAATGTTGAGGAGATTCTTGATTTCCTGATGATGGATGACAGTTATTTCACAAGTAAGGTGAATACTTTGATATTTGTCGTGAGGCTGTGGTACAAGTGGAAAATATCAAACTGTTTACTCCACAATTGAAATATACAGTGAAATCTTTAATTTTCCTGGGTACTTTAATATTGTTGATTTCGTCATACTCTTTATCCACGAATTCATAGGTTCAGAAAGTATTGACATGTTTGACACAAATCTATTCTTCCTATGAATGGGTACTGGTAATCCACGGAATGGTGTTTTTTCAAGAAACCATGAAATTTGGACCCCACGAAAATATCCGATTTCACAGTAACTGTTATTCATTAATAAACCAGAACATATATTATGTATTTATTAACAAAGCTGTTTCCTTAAGTAAATAGAGAAGACAACTCCGGCCGAAAAATTCTGAGAAAAAGAATGCTGTATTGCAAAGTATACAAAAATTCTAGATCATTATGGTTATTCAGAAGAAGTCATTTAAATATTTTAAACATATTTGACCCATGTGACCTTGCATATTGACCCATGTGACCTTCCATATAAGTCAAGGTAATTCATTTGAACAAACTTGGTAATCCTTCATGCCAGCATTTTACCGGCCAAATATCATCATCCTTAGCCATCTGGTTATTCAGAAGAAGTTTTTAAAAGATTTTAAAATATTTGTCCCCTGTGACCTTAAAAATGGTAAAGGTCATTCATATGAACAAAGTTGGTAGCCCTTCATTCCAACATGCTACTGAGCAAAAATCACCACCCTATTAGAGAAACACTAGTACAATGTTCACCCGGACGGACGCCGGATGACGCACCACAACATAAGCCTACTTGGCCCGATGGGCCAAGTCCGTTGAGCTAACAAAATTGCCATTTATCACAATAAAAAATATCAACTTTATTTTCACTGTAAATGCTTGTATTTAAAGGGACATTTAAAGGGTCTACGTTTGTCTGCGTGCAATATACATACCTACGGCAATAGACAAAGGGATACCATACACAGCATACTGTAGACATGGTAACAAAATGGCCACCAGTCCTTCTTTGTTGAACACCTCTACAGCTGTTTCAGTGGCCTCACTGAAACGGTGAAACAATTCTCTAATTTATACAAAACAATCAAAGGTAAGTGATATGCAGGTGTTGGTAAATTGTTAAGTTTGGCACCAAAATATCTTAAAATACTTAAGTTTATCTTTAGAATGTTACAAATCACACTTGTCAGTTTATTTCAAGACCAATTGGCAAGTCAATGAAACCTGACATTAACTTGGGAAGACAACTATGTCAAATTTTTAGTTTTCAAGATGAAAACAGTTTAATAGATATTTTCTTAGCAGAAAATTACTCAGCTCTTATAGAGCTGTAATCCATTTCACAGTTTACCTGATAGGCAGGTATAAATGATTAAAAAGGTGTCGTCATATTTATATATTTTTATGTGGCCAAAATATGTGAAAGATTTCCAATTGCATCTCAAGGTTATTTGTACACACAGTCGAGATTGTGATGACAACCAAAGGATGAAGATTTCAAAGAGATTTAATTAACATACTATATACAATTTTTAAAGGTAAAATGTGATGTGAACGTTAGTTTATGACGTACCAGAGATTCCACAGGAGGTGTGTCCCTTCTAGGAAGGCTTCGGTGTTGAAGTCCTTCTGTTTCTTTCCTGGTTTCTCCGGCACCCAGCCAACAGGGTACTGCAAACATTAACATTTCTTAATATTTCCTCACTCTTTTGTTGAGGCCAAAAACAATCAACAGTGTACTAGTGTTTCCGCTATCATCCTCAGAAAAAATAGGGCAGATAGGCAGGCAACTGTTTTTAGTTTGGAAAATATTTTTACCTATAATATGCTTAAACCGAGCAGGAGTTCTGTCTTCAACAGTGCATATCACTAAATACCAATACAACCATTAGGGTAGGTAGGGATAGCAGAATCACAAGATTTTTTTATTCGGCCTAATGACCACATGTGTCCTATTTCGAACAGGGGTAAATTGTACAGTCAAGTGGAGGCACGGTAGTCTAGTGGTAGGACGCAGGGCTCGTGATCGAAGGGTTGCGGGTTCGAGTCACGGCACGGCACTGTGTTGTATCTTTGAGCAAGATACTTTACTGCGCTTGTTCCAGTCTACTCAGCTGTAAATGTGTACGTGGCTGGGCAGTGCTAGAATTGTTGAATGCTAGCTGTGAGCGCCGAAATGGCAGCACCGCAGGGAGTTGAGAAAGATATTGGCTGGTTGCAAAGGCCCTATAACCACGGATAAGAATTTGTGAACCGTTTTGAGACGTCCTACGAACTAGGTTGTGATAAAGTGGTATATAAGAACCTCAAATTATTATTATTATTAAAAAGATATTTAAGAAAAGACATTTAGTTATGATTGATATGGGAATGTCATGTTAACGTATCTGCAAATACAATTGTATTCTTATAATTATCTGGGCATTTTGTTTCTAAGAAACAATACAACAGTCTGGATTAACAAGGTTCAACAGTACTCACATGCTTGAAGAAAGCTACCAGTGGGGTGAGGACATCTTTGTGTACCATCTCTTCACACACATCCAGGCCACCATCAACACTAAGGTTTCTGGGCACAAAAAAACAACACAATTTATGAGAGACAAATAATTCTGATAGGAGGAAACAGAGATGTAGACTCTGAACTTATATTAATACAGAACTTAAGGTAAAGATTACCACTGCACAAGACTTCTTAATCTGATTAAAATCATCTGTTACATGGCTTCGTTAACTTCCCATTATGCCTAAACCAGGTGTAGTATGAAGTTAACAAAGCCATGTAACCGATGATTTTTATCACATTGAAGCTGTTTTAATTTTTTTTTCAACTTGGGAGTATTTTCCTTTTTATAATAGACTAAGCAATTAATACACGGGAACTTTATTTCTGACATCACAATGCCAACTATCCTCTTTCATTTTGATAGTGTGCATTTACGTTACAAATCCTGGATACTTTGTAGCCAAATTGGTATAGTGTAGATGCATGGCATCGGGTATACCTAATTATTTTGTTAGTTATCAATTTCTTTAATAAATTCATTCAAATCTTCTAAGCAATGTTATAGGTACACAGTTATTTTAGACTTCTAACAACATAAACGAAAACTATGCTGTTTATGTCTATTTTTAACACTTCTAGATTTTTTTTGCTGTTTTGATATTGATACATGTATATAGTACATTTTATTTTTTACAACCTAACAGTGGGTTCCCGTACATTCTTACCTGAGTGCCCCCAGTGCACGGTGCCTGACCTGTATACTGGGATCTAGGATGAGGGGAGCAAGGATACGGACAACATTGTGTTGTAGCAGACAGGTAATGGCCTGAGGTTGGGAGACCAGGCCGGCAATACCAGTACAGCCACACTCTCTCTCGTCCTCATTAGTACTGGTTAGCTGTTAAAATAACATAAACTCATTAATCATTGAAGTAATGTTTCACTATAAGACAAAACAAAAACAAACATGTTTGTTTCCTGGTACATGTCTGGGTTTTTTTAATTTTTGAAAGATTTATGTTGTTTTTATATAGAAGAGCAATCTTGACTTAGGAGTGATTCCTTGAAAAGTTTAGGGTAGGTAGGGTAACTGGGAACAAACATCTCTCACGCCATCAAAAGAGACTGTGTAAGATGCGGGCAGTCACCCATCCAACTACCGACCACGCTTGACGTTGCTGAACTAGTGAGCAGGTCCCAGGGTAATACAGCATCACTGGAAAAGCTAGCTTGCTATAGCTAGTTTGGCAGTATTTTCCCCTTGTATTCCTTAGCTGTTACACTACTCCCCCTCCGGGAACTCTTGTCCCGAGACTTGGCCTGGGGCCTCCCGTAGGTCCTCACTGTGTATCAAAGCACCTTCCCAAACCACTGGGAACTGGCCTTATATGATCACACAGATCTAGTCACTATTGCTGTGACCAAATCAGGTTAGGGAAAAACACCAACTTGCGTATATACGCAAACTAGCCTATTATACGCAAGTTGGAGTATGGATTTGTTATAAAAATAACCCAAACTGCTTTAAAATTAACTTTTGCAAGATATTATTGAAAATCGCATTGATTTACGACAAGGTAAATAATATTTTGCTAAAAGATGTTGACTGAAACGTGATTAGAAACTTGATGTAACTTTACCGGAAGTATTGCATCTATTTTTGGTACTTTCCCACATGCAAATAAAGTTTATTTTTGCATTTGTATTATGTTTCATGAAAGAATAAATGCGACTTGGACAAACAATTTGAAAAAGTTAAGATTTAAGTGATTTTGACTATTTTTAGTAACAAATCCATACCCCTATTGGCGTATAATAGGAGAGTTTGCGTATGATATGCAAGTTAGTGTTTTTCCCCGACCTGCAAATGTAACGTGCGGCTGGTCACCCATACAACTACTGACCACGCTTGACGTTGCTGAACTAGTCAGCGGGGCCCGGGTTATACTACATCACTGGAAAAACTAGCTTGCCAGTTAGGCAGTATTTTTTCCCTCATATTACGTTATTATTACTTAGCTGTTACAGTAGTGACATATCTGTCTGATATTGCCAATATGGTATATTTATTGAAGTGGATTCTACTCAAATAATACAACAGTTATGGATGTTAGAACAATTATGGATATCACGATTACGAAATATTAGTACACACTTTCTCAATAAGATTCTGGATTGTAGAATTCGACGCGATGGATTTGACAGTTTCCAAATCAAGAGCAGCTTCACAATCTTTAACACTCGGTAAACCAGTAGGCTGTGGTTTGTTTGCTTTGAACTTCTTTGCTTTGCTTTTCCCCATTGTTTATTCCTGTATATGGTATTACACTATAATGACGACTAGTACAGCACATATCGCAGATTAAGTCACTCTCAGATTACACACGTGTCTGCAAAACGAATGGAAGTCGCCATTACAATCCAACCCGGAAGTCGAGAAAGATTGGGTAGGGTTATGTCAGGATTTACATCATCATACCTAAAGTGCTCACGAATTGCCCGGATTTAATACATTTGTTTAAAATACTCATACGCTGCTACGCATATGTATCTACCAAATTAAATTTTTTTTACTGCTAATGGCATACTGAATGTAAAATACAATCAAATACACGATTTTATTTTAGAATGTCTTAACTTTGTGTGATTTACCCTCTGGAAAATTTCACGATAGATAGATCCTGAATTTGTTAAGTATTATTTCCCAGGGAGGGGACGGGCTTCTAGTCCCTTTGCCAGGGTCCTCCCCTGGACCCGCTCCGAAATGTTTGGCAACTGGCGGATTGGTCGAGTGGTTCACCCTCCTGCCTTCCACGCAGGCGGTTGGGGTTGGAATATTCAGAGAAATTGTTTTTTCCCGTCCACACAACTCCAACAACCCAGGGAGAGTATAAAATGGTCTTGCGTGGATATTGCGGTATCTGTGTTGTTGCATTCAAGTGAGGTGGCACTATAAAGTATTCCGTTGGAAGCACGGTCCCACTACAAACAGAACACAATACATCTCCAGCACACACGCAGGCATACACACACATGGAGATATTAGCCAGGTGACATAGGACTAGTAGTAAGCGCCTGATAAGACAGCTTCGGCGAATTCCTCTAAAATTGTATTGATTAATGTATATGCTAATTGTATTGGTTGTATAAATTATCTATGTACTGTACGGCGCTTTAGAGTGGCTTATTCTAGCAAGATGGGGCGCTAAATCAAATGTTGTATATTATTACTTAATTATTTCTTAATCAAAATTATATTGCGGACAGTTTTCGGCTAACTATGCACTGAGATAGCCACAGTTCACATCTCTCCAAATACCCTACAGGGCAGGGTGTGCCTCGAAATAACACCCATCAAGGTACCCTGCGGGGGTCCGCCTGCGGGGGATGTCCTCAAACATGTGATCTGTTTAACTCATTCATCCCTGAAGACACAATTGAAATCTTCTAAATAAAATGTTGGAATAGTTAATTATGACATTTCAGGGGTGAATGAGTTAATCTGTATATGTAGGCTACTACTGGTAAACCAGAGACTGTGATCGAGTTCGCACAGAGACGTATAACTTTGCTAATCTCTGGCTTTACTCGTCTTTTGTTCTTGGTTCACATGCGCAACATCCACTTGAATTGGTCTCTATATGTGCTGCTAATGGTAGAATACGTAAAGATATAACGTATGGTTCTATAATGATCAGAAGTTGTAAGTAGTAGACCAATTCACATGTTTTGGAGTTGTTTTTTGATAAAGCAGTTATCCGACCAAGGTCGAAAGGCAGTGTTTGCTCTGTATTCTAAATGCAAGTATATGCAGCTGATTTGTGCCACCCTTTTAAATTTATTCGACACATATGTCAACAATATTGTACGCTGTGCAGCGAAAGTCTGGGGTGCCAGTAAAGGGTTAGACATTGAAAAAGTACTCTCGAGTTCTGTAAAAGTATATACTTCATGTCAAAAAGTCAACATGCAATGGAATGGTCTATTTTGAACCAGGAAGATTTTCTATTATACATATAAGATAATATCGTATGATGAAATATTGATTAAAAATTGTTAACTCCAACAACTTTACATTGTATTTTCAAAACTGCCATAACTGGACTTGGTCTCCAATGCCTTAGATCCTTCTATAAAGTATACAATCGTCTGCGAAGAGACGTACTTGGGTTGATACACACTGTTGAAGACCATTATTTTATGTGGTAATTGAATAACAGCGGTCCTAGTACTGTTCCCTGGGGTACTCCGGAACCAACTGTACATATTGATGAACTACAATTCGCTGTCTTCTCTGTGCCGGGAATGATCTTATCCATGTTTATGTGTTACAGGATATCTAATAATCACGTAGTTTATATAATAACTTTCTATGTGGAACTGTATCAAACGCTTTAAATCACCTTTGTCGCTTTCGTGACTATTATTGCAATCCAAACGGATGAACCGGTAGGGCTAGAGGTATTCTTTAATGAAATAAGGTCGGTCCTAGTAATCTGATGCTGCTTTCAGGCGAGCCTTGACAACGCCTTGACAACGCCTTGCAAGGCCTGCATAAACATTTGCTGGCCCGGCATGATTTATACCCGAAAATGTCACATTTAAACACAGACAAACCGGCTGTTACGCAAAAACAAACAGGCGCATGTCTGTTTCAATTTTCTGGTCATCAATCAAATGATATTGTTCATAACGATGGCAATGAGTCGTTCACTTATCGGTTCGAATTTAAAGATGCACATGTTTCAAAACTATTTTTTATCTTTCTTATCTACGTATGATCCGTGTGAAAACAAAGGCAAGCAGGCTGTGTTATAGGATTATTTGATCAAAAAACACTTAAGCTTGTGTGAACATCTTCAAGCTAACAATCCTTTAGAAATTCAAAGTTATCTTTATCAATTTGGCGTTTTGTTATTTGGACATACTTATAGAGCAAAACAAGGTTATGCGCAATATACATCTTCATCAAATTAGCAGATATCATAATCATCATTCGTCAAGCATCATCCATCATAAACAATAGCCTCATTACCAACACATCTCACAATAATATAACAGTAATATCATTCAATATACTGCCTTTCATTTTCGATTCATCATAATGTCATTGTATCGTCATAATCATACAGAGAAAATAATACAAATCAACACTGGCCATTACCATAAATACTCGCATCATGTATATGTGATCATCATCCTCACTGTTATAATCAAGAAAACAAGAACAAAAAAAATATACAGGGCATGATTTCATCACATCCTCATCAGCATCATTCATTACCGCATGTCATCCATACTCTATATCTCATCATTCCTACACATTATATTTTGATCACCTTTCACATGTCACATGACGTATAGAGCAAAACTTGACTAGGTCTATCGTCGGCGATGTTACATTTAAACACAGACAAACCGGCTGTTACGCAAAAACAAACAGGCGCATGTCTGTTTCAATTTTCTGGTCATCAATTAAATGATATTGTTCATAACGATGGCAATGAGTCGTTCACATTCGGTTTGAATTTAAAGATGCACATGTTTCAAAACTATTTTTTTATCTTTCTTATCTGCGTATGATCCGTGTGAAAACAAAGGCAAGCAGGCTGTGTTATAGGATTATTTGATCAAAAAACACTAAAGCTTGTGTGAACATCTTCAAGCTAACAATCCTTAAGAAATTCAAATTTATCTTTATCAATTTGGCATTTTGTTATTTGGGCATACTTATAGAGCAAAACTTGACTAGGTCTATCGTCGGCGTCCAGGTCCGTCTAGAGCTCGGAGGGTCACGTGTTCTATGTGTCACGTTACTTACTACATGTAGTATACTTAATACTTACTTGCAATTCAAACATGTCATAAAAAAATAACATGTTAAATACAAGTTTGGAGAACATTTAGCCCGTATTCCTGAAACCGTTCTCATGCTCAAACTCAAAGTTGATGCTCAAGTTCAATTTCTTATACATGTGATAAGTTAATAAAACAAAATACATTTTGTCAGTGATTTGGATGATAGGCTTTGTGGGCTGAATACCGTTTTTGATGTTTAAACTTTTTTTTTGATTTTTGGGCCAGCTTATGGAGCAAAACTTGACTAGGTCTATCCAGAAACGTATATACTACTGGCTTTATATGTCTCCGGTCTATCGTCGCGTTCTATCGTCGGCGTCCAGGTCCGTCTAGAGCTCGGAGGCACAGGGACCTGAGAATTTGTTACATTTAGACCTAAACTAAGGTGTTCTGTCAATTCACCTGATATTGATAATGCGAATGAAAATACATGTACGTGTGGTTAAGGCCAGTATTTGGCAATTAAATATTTATTTATTTTGTCATAAATATGAATTATCATTTAACTGTTTGTCTTTTATTGTGAAATAGTATGCATACGTGCGTACAAGGGCAACACCTGATGAAAAGGATGAACACACCAGGCTTTGATGCCAACATTGGTTATTACTCACCTGATAAAGTGATCGCAAGGAGGGTGCTTCATTGTCTTTGAAATGTTTGAAATCTATATTTTTAATTGGTATAATAAATCACTCCTGGTGACCAAGTGTACTTCAAACCACAGGTGAAGATACAGGTATATCTATCTTTTTGAAGACGTGGAAAATGATCTATTATCTTTCCAAACACAGGATAACAAATATATTTGCTTACTTGGTGACTTTAACGGTAGAACTACAGATCTCCCTGATTTCTTTGAAGCTGAAGTTGATGATTATGATTATTTTTCCGATGTAAACAACCTAACTGATATCAATGTTCCTAGACAAAGGTCCTCTAAGGACACTGTAAATAACGACTATGGCAAGCGTTTACTTGACCTGTGTAAGCACTGTAATATATTTATACTCAATGGCCGCATGGGTAAGGATAAAAATATCGGTAAACTTACATGTAAAAATATAAGTGTAATTGATTACTGTATAGGTAACATCGCCACACTTGGTATTGTGGACGAATTTTCTATCAATGATTTCTCCCNGTACAAGTAAACCCAGAAAGTGGAATGATGACTTTAAATTTGTTTTTGTAGATTCCATAACCTTGTTGAAGAATTACGTAATCACACAAATGTTGACGATAGTGGTAATTTTATCAACTCTATCATTAATGATCTATGTGAACTATTTATAAATGGTGCCAAATATGCATTTGGAACTAACCACTCTAAGCCAAATTCTGTAAATAAACATGTTTTTAAATTTAAAAAACCTTGGTTTACGAAAGACTGTAAGTCTGCGCGCCAAAATTATAGAAAAGCCAAACGATTATACAAACGGTTTGGTAATGCTTACCTCAAAGAGGAAATGTATGTAAAGGAACGATTGTATAAAAAAACACTTAATCGTTGTGTCATCAAGCATAAGGTAGAGATTAAAAATAAACTCCGGACAATAAGGTCAAGAAATCCAAAAGAATACTGGAAAATAATTAATACAGGAAGTTCCAAAAAAAGTACTTGTAAGGCTGGTATTGAAGATCTTTTTAACTTTTTTTAATTCATGCTTTAACAAAAATTTTGAAGGTCAGGATAATCATGTGTTTTCTATTGATGATCTTACTGAGCTGTCAAAACTTGAAACTAATGCTTTTGTAAATGAGCCAATACTGTCGAACGAAATAATGAAATGTGTTAAAATGTTAAAGAATAATAAGGCTGTTGGTGACGACATGCTATGTAACGAATATATATTTAAGTTAACCATTGATTTAATGATGCCATTATATGTTGAATTATTCAACTATATTTTTAACACTGGTCACGTGCCTAAGACCTGGCTCCTGGGAAACATCATCCCTGTTTTTAAGAACAATGGTAGTTTGTATGATGCCACTAACTATCGTCCAATTACTTTGGCTAGTTGTCTAGCTAAATTGTTTATAGCTGTAATTAATGAACGATTAAATAAATATGCAGATAATGTAGAACTCATTCTCGAAAATCAAGCAGGGTTTCGAAGAAATCACTCCACTATTGACCATCTAATTTTTTTAATGCATTAATTGAACTATCAAAACATTTTAAAAAATTATATATGTTGTGCCTTTATAGATTTTGAAAAGGCTTTTGATAGCGTTTGGAGAATAGGCCTTTGGAACAAACGTTTGGTTAATAATATAGATGGAAAATGTTTCCGAATGATTACAAATATGTACAATGACATTAAGGCCAGAGTGATGAAAGATGGCGTATTCTCGAATGTATTCCCATGTAGTTCTGGGGTCCGACAAGGCGACAATCTTTC
>NW_018407907.1:813924-857467 GCF_002113885.1 Mizuhopecten yessoensis | reverse complement strand
AAATAGATTATGTAGTTTATGTTATTTAAGAGAAATTGGCGACGAATTTCATTATCTGTTTACATGTACACATCAACCAATTCTCAATAGTAGGCGAAAACATATGTCCAGATATTATTATGAACGACCAAACACATTTAAATATCATACATTATTCAATTATGTAACACAACATGAATTGACATCATTGGCTAAATTTATTACCAATATTAATGACATAATTAATTTACAATACTAATGTCCATCCTGTTCCACCATGTATTATTGTCACCCATATTTGTATATATGTATTCTCTACACTTTATTGTTATTGTTTATGAGAATAAAAACAATTGTCAATTATCATGAAATGAACTCTACCTTCGAAATAACACTATACCTATATACCTAATCCCAATACTTGGAATAGTCCTCTCCCAACTGATAGTGTGATCACCACACCGTGACATTAGAACAATAAGATAGGGTAGAGTCAGTACGGTGAGTCTTGACCCCTGACCTGACTGGAGACCCTATTAATATATATAAAGAATGGAGGAGTAATCCCCTATTGTTTAGTGTATAAGTAGTGGACTCCTTGTTTGGGCAACACCCTTAGGCATATATAGATATTCAAACTGCTGCCAAGGGGAAGCCATAGAAAATCATAGTTCAAGGGATGGTTGATATTAGAAGGAAATCCCATATGAAATAGAGGAAAACTTCAACACCCTGGGTCCAGATTATTTTTTGACACATAAAAAAGAGTTTTGCCCGGGCAACTAGGGCAATACCCCTGAGTCCCGCCACTGAATGAAAAAAAAACGGTAAATGGATGGATCAACATGTGATGTATTAGACAGTGACAGCTATCAGGAGGATAGCACACGGTGCCCGTGCTTTCCTGTTGGTAGCTCCACAAAAAATAAATCCTACATAGTGATATGGCAGCGAGATCGTCGGTACTTCCCCCTCCTTCATGTCCCCAGGGAGTATCCTTCTATACTGCCAGGACACCTGGTCAACAGGCCAACTATCTTGAGCAATTGAACCATAAAGTGATACCAGGGACGTATAGTGAAGCTCTATATACTGTCCCTGGTGATGCATAACCTTTTCCTGGACAGTATATCTTATGTCTTATGTTCTATATTTTCATGTTTGTGCATTTTCAGATCATGTTCGTATGTACATTTATGTATTTTATGCAAAATTGACATGTGACACTTTTAATAAAATAAATTGTATTGTGTTCAAGGGGCGTTCTCGTAGCCCTAAGAACAACGAAGAAAAATATTGATATAGGAAAACAAAGGGAAACCAATCATAGTCAGTTTCACACTAACCCCACAGGTCACACAGGTAAGTTTGTAATCAGCTTACCTGTAAAACGTTATTGTAGATTTCCTGCTCATGTGATATATCAAATGTTAAGGGAATTTATTTGTGTAGATATATCAATTTTCAAGTTCATTTTTGGGTAAACAATTAAAAAATGATTTAAAGACAATACCTGTACATAGAAAGGGTGACCTAACTGACCCTAACAATTTAAGGGGTGTTAGGATACTATAGTAAGATGTTCGGGAAAATGATTCACTTCTGTTTCAAATAATAGACTTTTAAAATGGTCAGAAAAATATGATGTAATAATTGATGCTAAATCTGGGTTTAGACCTGGCCTTAGTACAGTAGATGCTATATTTTGTTTACACTGTATTATATCCAAATCATTTATTAATAAGAAAATATTGTATTGTTGCTTTGTCGATTTTCGTAAAGCATTTGATAATGTAGATAGAATAAGTTTATGGAATAAGCTATCTAAACTTGGTATATGTGGAAAGCTCCTTAAAGTTGTAAAGTACATGTACTCTCATGTTAAATATCGTGTTAAATTAGATGGTTTGTCTGATTTTTTTTCTTAACATGGTTGGATTATAATAAGGTGAAATTTTGTCACCGATAATTTTTTCTCTGTATATATATGATTTTGAATCATATTTTATACAAAATTGCAAGGATAGTTATGAGTTTGAGGAACTCAGTTTATATCTGATGCTATATGCTGATGATCTAGTATTATTCTACGAGACTGTAGAAGGTCTCCAAGATATGCTTGAAAATTTAGAAAAACATTGTACTGAATGGAATTAAACTGTAAATGCTGAAAAAAAACTAATATTTTAGAAAAGGTAGAAGATTACATAATGATGAACAATGGTATTACAAAGGAAGTAAGGTTGAATGTGTGGATCAATTTCCTTACCTAGGTGTTATTCTAAATTACAATAATAAATTCACTTCTATACAAAAACAATTAGCTATCCAAGGTTTGTTTGTTTGTTTGTTTATGTTTAACGGCCCATCGACGGCTGTGGTCATTTAGGGCCATGGTGATTTATTTATTTATTTAGCTATCCAAGGACGAAAATCTATGTTTGCATTATTTTCAAAATGTTCATCTGCCAAATCTGCCAATAACAACATGGTATATCTTGAATTTGGACGGTTACCTAGTCAGGTTGAGAAAAATAAGAATGATAAAATATTGGTTTAAGATCTTAAAATCTGAAATTTGTTTTATATCCACTTCATATGGATTTTTATTACAATGTTGTAGTAAATAAAAAAAATCAACTGGGCTATAGCAGTAAGAGATGCATTAAGTAATCTAGGTCTTAGTGATGTTTGTTTATATCCATGTATTTCTCAGCAAAATTTGTTATTACCATGATTGATAAAACAAAGAATTTTTGATCAAGGCATACTCTTCCAAAGGGCCACAGTGGAAAACTCTCCTAAATGCTTATTGTATCAACGTATCATAGATTTTTGAGAATCATTACAATTTTACCCCATAAAATATATACCAAAGAAATATCGCATTTGTTTAACTCGAATTCCGTACATCTACCCATTCTTTGGCTGTAGAAGTTGGAAGGTATAATAATATACCTAGAGAACGTAGATATTGTAAACAGTGTAACTCCCCCCTATGAAGTAGAGGGCAAATTACATTTTTTTATTGGTCTGTTCTAAATTCCAAAATCTCAGATCCCATTTTATCAAAAGCTATTATTGAAAAAAAGCATCTGTGTTTAAAGTCGTTCAGTTGTTGAGTGTCCAGAATTGTGTCTACAAGGAAAAATTCCTCTATGAGGCAAACAAATTAAGGGTATTATAATGGAATATGATTGTCTTCATTCTCTGTACATTGTCCATGATTTGTGTATTGTATACTGATGGGCCAATGGCCTAAAGTCTGAATAAAACTTGAACTTGACTATAAAGACAACTAATTTTCTATTAAATATCAAATGAGACGAGCTCTGATACGCATGCCCGATTTCATACCTTTATGAGGGTCCCGGACGGATCAGCTGTTAAGGCAACGCTGAGAAACGTTAATGCAAGCACACAACTTGTACTTTTACAGCTATTTTTCTTTAAATAAAAATTAAATGGTTAATAAGGAAAAGGTTTTATGAAAATGACAATAAACAACAGTGATTATAGCCAGCAATTAAAATGACAAATATGTAGTTCAAAATAATAATAATTGGCATTCATTTGTGATAGATGCAACTGGAGAACTTTCGGATTATGCTCTTATGGATCATTATCCGGATTTTACCATGTCCCCTACTTTGCACAGCTCTTTGTTTCCGGTGGTTTTCTAGCATGGCGAGTCACGGCAGAACTCACGGTTGGCCCAAACAGAGCGCCAATTCAGCATCGTATGCAGCGAAATATGGCATCACACATCCATCAACGACACTGGACAGACCCATCGATCTGTAAGAATCAAAAGATTATCGACTTCACGAGTGCATCATTGAAATCGAAACGAAACACTCAGCTGTAAACAAACCGGCAAATGACGCTTGCCCATAATGATATTGTTGATAAGTCATTTACATCTGTATAACGTTTAATCGTTTCCTTTTTTGAGAAGACACTGATTCTTTTTATTAATCTGTATTCATCTAATCAAAAGCATTAGCCCACTAGCTTAGATGAACACTGAAATGTTCAAAATTTAAACGCCAAAAATAACATTTCTTGGCGGGGAAATTCGTAAACATCTTTATGCCTATAACGAAAGTGCTTTAGTTGTAGATGCGTACTGATTTCTAATTAAATGCAATGTTATCCAAACCTTCTTAAACGCATAAGCGCTGCATTTGTATTTTTCAATTGTAAATTAAATGTGTATATAATCGGGTAACTGATCCAGTTATATTAAAAAACTGAGCTAGGCTGGTTTTAGAACTAATATTAATACCCGGCCTCCTCTGCCCCGGCCGGGTATTTAATCAATCCCATGCCTTGTAATGGAGCAAGCCCGGTGTGAATTACACCGGGGCGATTTTAGAATTAATTGACCTTACATTGGTCCGCATCCATAAATAGGGTTGTAGTATGAACTATTTCTGTTGATATCCTGCACAACCTGAAGTTAAACTCTGCCTAAAATGTTGTTAACCTATCAAGTTAATGTAGCAAGCGCAATCGAAATCTGAATTGACCGCCGTGTTGGAAAGTTCGTATCTTTTCCGATATAGGTCAGACGTCCAAATATGGGTGTCATAATCCAATAAGGAAATTGCAGTAATCATGGCAACATCAGTAGTAATACTGATTTGGCCATGCAGGCCATATATAGAAAGGATAATTGAGATAACATCACACGTGATCTGTCATGGCGGTCGTTTCTATTATTTTCCCCAAGATGGACTTGGTTAATTTTGTAAAAGAGTTTTTGCATGGGTAAGGATTTGTTTTTTCAATAATTATGCAATATTTTGATAAGGCGTGTATTAGATGCAATCTTACAGATTATCACTTTTGATTTTGCTCCATTAGTCGGCATAGGACCGCTTCGTAGCTCTGACGACGCAATATATAAAAAAATCCTCGTCGTCAGAAAGCTACGTTACTTCCTGTATTAAATAACTAAGGTTTCAATAGGATTTCAAGTTCCCCAATTATTACCATAGAAATAGCATGAATGCCAGTCCATTTTCCAATTTTTGTGTCCCCGCAAAAAATGTGACACCCTTTGTACCTGAGTAAGTATGAACAATAGCTAGGAAATGAAACATTATGTAAGTCTGGACAAATAACAAAAGAAAAAGGCTCAAGAAACCTACACCCTGTCTACAAACAAACCCTAACATTTTGCTTTCCTACCAACTTGGCTAGGGAGATTTTCTCTCAAGCTCATTTGGTAGAGCGTGCATAAGACTAGTAAACGAGAGGTCCTGGATTTGACCCCTAGTAGAGGCATTGAAAAAATTTCCTCGTTTATGTTGTCACCCACATAGGGACTCACTCTGTTGAGTATAAGACTAGTAAACCAGAGGTCCTGGGTTGGACCCCTAGTAGATGTTGTCATCCACCTAGGGACTCATTCTGTTGAGTGTAAGACTAGTAAACCATAGGTCCTGGGTTGGACCTGCAGCAGGAGCATTGAAAATATTATGACCTCTGTTGCATGTGCACATTTTGTAGGTGGTTTTTCAATTATCACTGTGTTTATTATTATGCTATATTTTTCTTTCTAGGTATCCATTGACAAATTACACATTTGGAACAAAGGAGCCCCTGTATGAGAAAGACAGTTCAGTTCCAGCACGATTTGCTAGGATGAGGGAGGATTTTGACAAGATCGGGATGCGGCGGTCCGTGGAAGGGGTCCTTATTGTACACGAACATGGGCTCCCTCACGTCCTTCTCCTCCAGCTTGGCACGACCTTTTTCAAATTGTAAGTAGCAGTAGAGCCAGTGTTTTCCCCCCGTTAATTTGGGATGAGACCTGTTTTGTCTCATTTTGGTAGAACATGTACCAGTTGGGAAGGAAATTTTCAGGAATATACTTCAAATTTTTGGGAATTAGGCATAAATATGTAATAGTTTCAATTGGGAATGGGGCCCAATTATAGGCTCCAAAAAAGTCCACAGAAAAAACCCATTGAGTGTGGACAGTCCATTACACTGAATACAGAAATGATTTAAGATTCATCAGTTGTATCAGATTCAGATTTTTACAAGGGAACAGTAGGGATTATAAGTTGGGATAGAAAAATCACTTGAATTTAAATTTTGTAAGACTCCAGTTATTTATAGTATACTGAAAAGATTGTTTTTTTCCACTGATTTCTAATTTTCATGTGAAAAAACAGCTCTCCAGATTAGAAGGAATTCCTGAAAGAAATCTGGAAAAAAAATTCCCACGAAATTGACCATATCAGCAAATATGCATTAATGTTTTGACTACAGGTAAAAATTCAGTGGGGCTAGAACAGGATTCGAACCCTGAACCTAACATCAGTATTATTTTGCTCTAACTGTCTAATCGTGAGCTTCCTGGTCAACAGAATTGAAGTGGGGCAGGGATCCTTAAGTCTCATGTTGCATACTGTATGGCTTGTTAATGTGTTTTGTAGACCTGGAGGTGAACTGAATGCACAAGAAGATCAAGTGGAAGGCCTGAAACGTTTATTGACAGAGGTATTTATATTGGTTATTAGCCCATTCACCCCTAAAGTCACATTTGAACCTTACCAAATCAAAGACTTGGCAAGTCCAGTTTAAATATGTAGGAATGAATGAGTTAACACAAATCCTTGTAAGTGATCTAAAAATAAATTAATTGTGTAAGTAAATTTTTCTTAATATGTTTCTTTTTATTGTTTCCAACTTTAGCCTTATCATTGGTTTGAGGCCTATGTGGTGCAGTCGCCAAGTACTGGCCGTAGGTCAGTGGTTTTTCTCTGGGTACTCCAACTTTCCTCCACCACCAAAACCTGACTCTTCCTTAAATTAACGTAGCTGTTAATAGGACGTAAAACACAAAACATATTACAAGATTTTGTTAGATAAGGAAACTGCTTAGATGCTTGATAAGGATTCAGTGCATATTAAGGAAACAGAACTGTTTGTTGTAAAGGTGTCACGATTCACCGCGATGCACTTGTACCGCGATTATTTATGTTCGATTCGATTCACGATATATTTTTTCCGGATTTTCGATACGTCACGATCTGAATATTAGTGTATGCTGCTTCAGCCGAAACATCTGTGATACGTTCAATTTCATTGGCTGATCTCTAAACCCTCAGCCAATTGGCTGCGAGGATATAATTTTCACAAAGTATTCATAACAAAATGGCGGACCGCGGTAAGGAAATGAAAATTTTTGATGCTCCGGCAAGCTTCAAATCAAAAGTGTGGAAACACTTAGGGTTTCCGTGTATCGACGGCTTATATATCTCATTTTGTTTATATTTTAAAATGAAGGTCTATCGAATCGAAATAATCGAATTGTGGTACAAATATCGAGATACGTATCGAATCGTGGGTAAATTGTATCGTGACAGCTGTAGTTTGTTGCGATATTTCTATAAAGCATGGCATGTTTCATTTTCAGACACTAGGAAGACAAGATGGGGGTACAATGGAGTGGGTCATTGAGGATACGATAGGCAATTGGTGGAGACCCAACTTTGAACCACCACAGGTAACTCATTGTGTAGTTGTGTCATGTGGTATACAAGGTTTCAGTGATTGTTTCAAATTCTTTGATTTCTACAGAACTCAACTACACCTACCACCGCATAAACTACAGCTCAGAAAACTGAAAATGTTAGGTTTTAAATATTTCCTTATATACACGTTAAAATTCTTAATTAAATACTAGTTTAAAATTCAATTATGGGCGAAATTGGGAATATATTCCTCAGGTTTTGGTCATTTTGGGAAAATAAGGCACATTTTAGCAACGGGAAACAGCCTGTCTTCGGCCGTATAGCTGACTCCTATATCTAAAACAAATTTAAGGGGAGGTTACTTTGTATATGAAAAACTAAAGTGGAACTCTCTGGTGCTGTGTCTGCAGTGGGACAGGGATCCTTAATATATAAATTATTTAAAGTGCTTTATACTGAAAGTGGTGTTTTTTTTGGTCAGGCCTTAGCGTGGCTAGGCTGGGATTTGATCCCTGGACTTCAGGCTGTTACATTATCCCGCTATCCGACTGAACTACCAAGTCAATAAAATTGTCTTTGCCTAAATTTGCTACAGTTATATCCAAACGGAAGTTAAAGGGAGGTTACTGCATATAGGAGAAAAATGTCAGTGCAGTGGGACAGGGAACCTTAAGAAATATAATTTGCAGATGTTAATTGTTTTGTTTTGTTTATTACTACAGTATCCCTATATACCAGCACACATCACAAAGCCAAAGGAACACAAGCGACTCTTTCTGGTTCAGTTACCAGAGAAAGGTAAGACAAAAGATGTGTTTTCTTCATGTCCTGTGTAATTGTTTAGTTTTACAGTGTTAATATTTCGTTCGGATGAACATTTAATATATTAATTGTGTATGAATTAGTTGGCAATAGTAGCCTATACAGTCTATTTTTTAGGATGATTTGTGGGCCCCATTCCCAATGAAAAAAAAATACACAAATTTCTTTTTGATCAACTAGCAGAGCTTATCACAAAATTCAAATGTTTTATGAATCATTGATCAGACATTGATGAACATCAAATGTTAATGTTTTGTAAATTAAAATCTTCATGGATATTAATATTATCGTTGTAAGAATAATCACCAAAATAAGGCACACAAAAATTCAGATTCACAGTGTCTAGGTTTGTTTCTTTGTTTCTTGTTTTTTTCATCTAAATTATTTTACATTTCAGCTCTATTTGCTGTACCCAGAAATTACAAATTGGTGGCGGCTCCGTTATTTGAATTGTACGACAACTCGGCCGGATACGGACCAATCATATCCAGTTTACCACAGGCCCTAAGCAGGTAGGAACAGTCTCAAAACATTTTAACAAAACAGTTTATTTTTCAGATACAAGATCATATACGAGGCCTTATCATTTTATCATGTAACGGAGGTCATTATTTTTCAATGCCTCCATTAAGAGTTTTTGAACCTTGGACCTCTGGTTAAATCTTTCAATCTGCCCGATGAGCTAGAGAGAAAATCTCCCTAGCTGAGTCGGTAGGTAGGAAGAGGCTAGTATTTTACTAGGTTGACATACTCCGCATCCAGGAAAGAACTCTTCCTGACTTTTCCATGGGTCCTAGTGATTGTTTTGAAAGTTTCGCTGAGTATTTTTGTCACTATTTCCCAGGTTCCTATATGTGGGAACCAATGTGGCAGAGGTTACAGTTTTTCCATGCCTTTGCTAGGAGTCGTACCGGGGACCTCTGGTTGATAGCTTTTTGCTACACCGAATCAGCTGAAGAGATATTCTCTCTAGCCGAGTAGGTAGGAAGCGGCCAGTATTTTACCAGGGAGACATATATTCTTCCCCCAGTTAAGAACTCGTCCTGAATGGCTTAAAGAGAAATTCTAAAGCCAAGTTGATAGGAAGTAACTATTTTTTTTACCAGAGGGACAACAAAATAAAAAATATATAGGTGAGAGCCCTGGGGAAGAGAGAGATACAAATACTATAATTGATTAAAAAAACATGATGGAAGGTTTTAACTCATTCACCCCTACATATTTAAACTGGACTTGCCCAGTCTATGATTTGGTAAGGTTCAAATGTGATTTTAGGGGTGAATGGGTTAAAGGACATTGTGAACATTGGCATTGTGGACCCCAACGAAAAATATTTTGGGGGTGCACAGGTGGGAGTCACAAAAAAGGGTCTCTTTTCCCCATTTTTTTTTTTCTGTAACTGCCCTGAGGAAACTTGCAAAAGCATGGTCTTGAGTATGAGTTATGTCCCCTTGTCCACAGATGAAAATTAAGGCCCTGTGTCTTGTTTGGTAGCTGTAGGGACATTTGTAGGTATTGATTTCCTTGGTGGATGATAATGAGTAGAAGATTGTTTTAAGTAAAATGAATATCCTTGAGACATGGCTAACTCCATGTTAAGTTTTAACATAAAACTAGGTCGGCAGATGGCGACTACCTGTCTTTGAAGACATCATTTAATTTACAGCCTAAACATCCAGTGATCCCATTGGTTCTGGCTTATCACATTTTGACATAATAATTCCTGTATCCTGTGTGAAAACGAGGATACACAGTATCTGTATTTGACTTTGGTAATGATAAATATTTTTGCATACTTTGCACTGTAGTGGTGTACCGATAATCGGAAACATCGATTAAATCAAGTTTGAAAACGGTCCAATCCAATAATCGATTTTGCTGATGACAGATTGATTATGTTCAATTGTATTGTAATCCTATTCTAACTTGAGCAGACGCAACATCTGCACCGACATTATGAATTTGGTGGTTAATATAAAAATGGAATTGTATATGGTACAAAAGCGGAATTGCTTTTCGTTGCGTCACTTGTATTCGTTTCGTATAATACATATATACATCCGCATTTTGTATCAACCGAAACCGCCATATTTGAAAGCTAGTAAAGTGAAGCTAGCAGAGTGTTTTTCGTGATAAATTGTTATTAATATGCTATGTTATAGTGATTAGAGAATTCAAATGGGGGTAATTAATACCTAAACTTAGAGTACACCTAGTTGTCATCAAGTTTTGAGTCAAAAAAGACATATACTTGAATCCTTCCTTCCGCCTAGATTTCGGAAACGAGTATTTTCTCATCAGTCGGCACAATTACATCAGGTAATAAATCGTCTGGCCTCTTATGTTACACGAGTAGGTCATTTAAACTGATAATCGATTATGGAGTTCCGATTATCAATCTTGAATATTTGACCGATTCCATGTGTTTTTACCAAGTTTTGAAATATGTGGTTGACTTCAAAAGAGTAGCCAGTTGAATGCTCACTCGCTGTATTGTTGACCTATACACAAACTGAAAAAAAACCATCTGGTTTAAATAAAGTTGATGAGTAGCAAGCTACTTTTGACAGCAAATGGCTTTTAATGAGAACACTGCTTTGACAATGAAGTATGTTTATAAACTAAAATGAGATTAAAAAAGCTATTAGTCATTCTTGTTGGTCTGGATTGAAGTGGGCAATGGGTTCTAATTTAGGGGGAAACTGGAGTACCCGAAGAAAACCCATATGGATTTTAATGAGAACACTGCTTTGACAATGAACTAGAAATAAGATGAAGCAATGGTAGGACTACAAGAGTTGTGCCCCTTTCACTGAAATGCTGTACTCGCAATTGCCACTTAATTGAGATGTCACATTAATTGTAAGGAATCGGTGACGGGACTTAACAGTATTATGGCGCCATCTTGTAAGCTTGGGACGTCTCAGACACTCAGCTATAAAGTATAACAGGGCTTCCACTCAGCTATAAAGTATAACAGGGCTTCCACTCAGCTATAAAGTATAACAGGGCTTCCACTCAGCTATAAAGTATAACAGGGCTTCCACTCAGCTATAAAGTATAACAGGGCTTCCACTCAGCTATAAAGTATAACAGGGCTTCCACTCAGCTATAAAGTATAACAGGGCTTCCACTCAGCTATAAAGTATAACAGGGCTTCCACTCAGCTATAAAGTATAACAGGGCTTCCACTCAGCTATAAAGTATAACAGGGCTTCCACTCAGCTATAAAGTATAACAGGGCTTCCACTCAGCTATAAAGTATAACAGGGCTTCCACTCAGCTATAAAGTATAACAGGGCTTCCACTCAGCTATAAAGTATAACAGGGCTTCCACTCAGCTATAAAGTATAACAGGGCTTCCACTCAGCTATAAAGTATAACAGGGCTTCCACTCAGCTATAAAGTATAACAGGGCTTCCAGGAAGATTGACAACCAATAACAGTTGCTTATTGTTGCAATTTTTTTACCTTCAAGAGAATCACACCTGGGCTACATTCGCATATCCCGGTTGAAACGGTACCTGTGGCGCAGAAATTTTCCGCGATAAACGAACACACTTGGACCGTTCTATAAGCAGAGCTAAAAATCCATAGTTTCGGAGAATAAAAAACAATATATCAAGAATATTATGTCCTTCTCTCAGGCATCCACTAAATTACATAACGTATCTTAAAAATTACATGTGACTTGACATTGTTTAAGAAAGAAATAACGCAAATTGGCAATAGTCAGCATTTTAGTTTCGGTCAGGTACGTCTGCACCCCTCAATCTACACATACCAAATTTTCCTGAGGTCAGCCTCGGTCCAAATCTGTACTTGTCGTTTTCTTTACAGGTTCAACCGTTTCAACCGGATAAGCGAATGTAGCCAAGGCTTTTCAATAAAAATGTAGTTACTCATGCAAATTGTACTATTATCTGTGTCATTGTGAATTACTGCAAAACCCTTTTTTTTTTTGACATTAAATAGGAACGTTATTGATACCTCATTAATGGGTAAATGTTTTAACTTCTGCACAAGTTATGTTTTAAACATAACCTGAGTAAATTGATGGATCTTAACTTGTATTAATCTGTTTTGGAAGAAAACTAATGTCGCTATGAGATAGGCTTGCAAAAATGCACACTGGAGTTGCATGAAGGAAATATGTAAGATGTCTTTTATGTTCACTTCCCTACTCTTTCCTTCTGGCAGCGTCTCCTTAAGCACTCATCTTCATATGACATTTTGACCGTTACGAGAACATTTCAATCCCAAACAAACAAAGGAACATCATTATAATAATAATAATAGACATTCTTTATTGAGGCTAATCTTCCACATGGTCCTCTAACAGTGAATTCTTCATTTTTAGGTCACCTGAGCTTTGCTCAAGTGACCTATTCCAATCGCTTGTCGTCCGTCGTCCGTCGTGCGTCGTGCGTAAACTTTTACATTTTCAACTTCTTCTCAAGAACCAGTGGATGGATTTTTTTCAAACTTGGTCACAATCATCCTTGGTAGATGAGGCTTCAAAATTGTAAAATTGGGATTCCTACCCCAACCCCTGGGGCCAGGGCGGGGCCCCAAAGGGAAAATTTTCCAATATTTCAAAAATCTTCTTCTCCAGACTCAGAGGTACTACAGTTATTTTCTCTACGTGGAGAGAAAGATCATCAGGGGCTTTACTTAAATTGTAAATTTCAGGACCCCCGAGCTATCCGTTCTCCCTTGGGGAGGGGGTAAAGTTTACTATAGTTTATATAGGGAAATAACACTTTTGGGTATATTTTGACAACTTTCTGTAGGAAATTATTTTTACTTGGTGAGAATTATCCTTGGAGGTAGATGGTTTCAAATTGTAAAATTGAGATTCCTACCCCGACCCCTGGGGCCAGGGCGGGGCCCCAAAGGGAAAATTAATCAATATTTCAAAAATCTTCTTCTCCAGACTCAGAGGTACTACAGTGATTTTCTTTACGTGGAAAGAAAGATCATCAGGGGCTTTATTTAAATTGAAAATATCAGGACCCCGAGCTATCCGTTCTCCCTTGGGGAGGGGTTAACGTTTAATATAGTTTATATAGGGAAATAACACTTTTCGGTATATATTTTATCCATTTTCAGCAGAAAATTGCTCAAACTTAGTCAGAATCATCTTGGGTAAATGAGAGTTTTACTTTGTAAAATTGGGATTCCTGCCCCATCCCCAGGGGCTAGGGCGGGGCCCCAAAGGGAACATTTACCAATATTTTCAAATTCTTATCCATTGATGACATGACAAGTATTGTATTTCACTTAGTTTACATGCTGATTTCCACATCACATCTAAACAATAAAATAAAGCTACCAGTACCTATGATATAACTCAGGTGACCGCTAAGGCCCTTGGGCCTCTTGTTTTGGTTCCACCATGTGCTACAATAAGACTCTTTCATCCCAGGGGTCTAAAATAGGAAAATCCCGAGGGTGGAATTTCCCTATCCTACACCCCAGGGCAGGAAAGAATATTTTTCTCTCATTCCAACTACCAGCATAAGCTCAGAAACCATGAAAATGAATTGGGAGTGGCTACCATTGTGAAAATATCTACTTAAATACTGAGCTTTTTTGACAAAAAAACAAATCAGTCAGGGAGATTTAAAATAGTCCATATTTGCAATGACAGAAGATTAATCTCATCATTTTAACTTTTACTGTAAATATATTGTAAAAAGGTTTTAATTTCATCACATTGCCTTTCCGCATTGGGGCATTAGACTTTTCCAAATTTGTGACGTCATGTCATTGTGGAGCAATTGTAACATAACAGGGTGTAAGATAGAAGTTGTTTACGCACCTTTCTTACCCTGGACAGCTCTACCTTACACACATGAAACTGAGAGAAAAAGATTGTCTGTCCCATACTGTGATACACAAAGGAGATTGCAGATGATTGACTGAATGGCTGGTGGAAAATATCTTAGAATCTCGACTGCTGCAATGGAAGAAGCAACTTTTGAATTTGTTTATGTCCCTTTAATTAACAGTGGACACGGAACTCGAGAAAACTTGCAACACTGCAGGGGCTCAAGATCAGTCACCCTTTACTATAGCATGCAGTGGGATACCGCAGATGTATTCTTGTCTCAGAACCTGCAGGGGTCCACAAACAAGTGTAGCTCCAACTCCTTTAACCGTTTCATCCCCTATCTAACTTTAGTAGACTGTACCATGCATTGATCTGGATGGGTTCATTTCGGTCTACTGTGGTTAAAGGGTTAAATATGTTGGTAATCTTAATCTATCCCGTTCCCATCAGTGAACAAGTTCAATTTTTCCCAGTTGTTGAAATGATATTGGAGAAAATCACAGCTGTTTCCTATTTCGTATATTCATCTTGATTGTAATACGTTTTGTCGTAATAGCTAAAAGTTAGTACAAACGAAGAGGTAATTTACCGAAATTTTCTTTTCAATTGACGATATTTTCTACAGAGCTTGTAATTTGTGAATTTTGATTGGCAGCTGACAGACAAGTATAACAAAATTAAGATAATTGTCATGGTTATGGTGAATAAACATATCTACCATGTATACTGTATATTGGAACATTTTTGCCCAGTCAAACTTTCTCCATTCTCCAGGATTTCTCCCTTCGCATTTAATTACTATTCATAATATGTTGTTTACTGACGTTAGCTGAAATGATAAATTTGCCCTCATTACGACGGGCAAAAAAAATAAAAAAAATATAAACTGCAACGAAAATTTCCTGGTATGAAGTATTTAATATATAAATATAGAGATATTGTTTCAAAACGTTTTTTTTTATAATCTTGTTTATTTTTTAGAACAAATACTGGGTAACATTGATTTAAGTTTTGGTTTGACAGTCTAGCTAATAGTTACTGGGTACAGCTGAACGTAGCTTGCTTGAGTGATGATGTGATTAATGGTTAATGATAGTTCTGGAATAGAAAATAAATGACATCTGAAAACAATGTCTATTCTGCTTGGAGATTCAAGACAAGTAAATTATAAGTGTTAAATAGTTGCATGGACATCAGTGGTATTTGTGGAATTATGAAGAGAAGTGCCTTTTTGATTCATTAAACTCATTCACCCCTGAAATTTTATAATGAACTAATCCAACCTTTGAATGGGAAGAGTTCAAATGTGTCTTCAGGGGTGAATGAGTTAATTGCAATTAATTTGAGTTCATTTGCAGTTTAACTTTAGCTGCTAATAAGACATTTTATTACAAGAGAACACAAAACATAATAAGCAAACATTATCTTAAAGCAAGTTTAACTCATTCATCCCTACATATTTAAATTGGGCTTGCCCAGTCTTTGATTTGGTAAAGTTCAAATGTGATTTAAGGGGTGAATGGGTTAATTATACATAAAAAAACACTTATCCACTTTTTTCATTGCATTGAAATAAAACCTGTGTAATCTGTTACCCTGTGGGTTCTAATAAATTAAGTTGATTTAGCAAGATGATGAAATAAACAGGCGGCTTCATTTGGTGTTTTTTTGTTACAAGAAATCGGATTACAACTCTATGCCGAATAAAACTGGATATATGTTACTCAGTGGTCAGTTGAAGAATTTTATACAGTATCAGAAAAAAAATTGTTGGTAATTTTTTGGCAAATCAAAATTGATTGTCAGTGTTAAACTAAGGCAACAACAGGACCAGACCAAACACCAAAACAAAGTGGAAGGCCTCACAAAACCCCGTAAAGAAATAAGGCTCACTAATGAACTGTGTATTCAGTTCATATGTAGCTCTCATTAGGTAATGAACTGTGATCTACACTTGTGTAATAGGACGAGGAATAGTGATAAAGATAGTGCCGTCGCTGGGGCTTGAACCTGCGACCCTTGGCTCTCCAGCCCGATGCTGGACCGCTGAACTAAATGGAAATTCCCTACAGCTGATGCTTGTAAGGCAACCTAATTAATAGACTTCTTTAACAATTGTGTCAGATTAACCTGTTTTATCTGACAACCTGTGTTGGACACACTATATTTTTCAGATTAACCTGTCTTATCCGACACCCTGTTGGACACATCATATCAGTCAGATTGGACAGGGTGTCAGAAAATACAGAAAATCTGTCTAATCTGACACCATGTGTGGTCTTACATTGTTTAGGTAACAGAGAATGTCAATATACACAGGTTTTATCTGGTAATTTCTGTATAAAACGGTATTTTAAGCTGTATGATGTATATGACAGGATGCTGGAATACTGAGGTGTCGGATAAGAGAGGTTTCATTGTACTTAATGATCTGCACAAATTCGTAGATAAATACAAGATTAATTTTCCCAGGAGCTGAACAGAAATATAAATAATGTACCCTGGTATTGAAAATCTGGTGAGGAAACTCGTGAGTTATTCTTAGCCATTCAATTCCTTTTATCTGGCTTAATTAACCAACGTCTGGGCAGTATATATTTACTACTCGGGTTGAAAATTGCCATTTTTCTAACTTAACACAATTTCCGAAGAGAAAACTGTGTTTTTTAATGGAGTCATTTCCTGAGAGCCATAAAAAACTGTCCGCTACAATAGATTGTGAATCATTAGCTGTTGAGTCATTGCTGATATACTTTTCTTGAGAAAAAATCTGAAATTATTCTGGAAATGAGAAGACCATCCAACATTTATGAGTCATGTGACTCCTATTCACATCCTGAGTCATGTGACTTGTTTCTTCACAATTTCTTTGTCATGTGACTTTTCACATTTTGAGTCATTTGACTCTGCTCATACTTGTTTTGTTTACAAAAGTCGGTTAATTTAGAAATTTGTGTCACGATATACAATGGAGTCTAATAATATTTCAATTTCCCAGTTTCCAATCTATAACCATCAAGTTTAGTTCAATTTTTATAGATAAAATATACATTTTTCCTTTAGAAGGACATCTGAAACAGACTTGAAGCTCTCCTTCAAAGATTTGATGAAGCCGTGTTCCCACTGAATTTCAGATTTGGGGGTATTATTTGATACATTTTCAAGATTCTGTACCGCTAGATACCGTGTTACAAAGGGCAATTGATGAAAACTGGGGGTACAACTAACTGTTTTGGGGGTGAAACCCCTTGTCACCCTTCTAATTTGTAACACTCTTTCTGATTGGATATCTTGCTGGGGTCTTTATTTCTATCCCATTCAAAATTTTCAAAGATTCTCTCTCTTCAAAGGCCAAAAAAGATCATTTCTTCAAGTAAGTCGCTAAAATTTGATGAAAGATGGAATGCTTGGACATGAAAAATGGACAGAGTGCTCTTACAAAGTCGACTACAGTAACCAATTGTAATAAACATGATATACAGTACACTTTTAATCATTACTCCAAAAACTGCCTGAGTAACTTTCTGGTACTGGCCGTAGGTCTGTGGTTTTTCCCCCGGGAACTCGGGCTATCCTCCACCACCAAAACCTGGCACGTCCTTAAATGACCATAGCTTTTGATAGGATGTTAAACACAAACAAACCGAACCAAAAGTACGTTTCTATCCTTACACTCAAGACGACAATGGGTCAAGGAAATCAGATGATGTAATATTATAAGGTAGATTTGGTTACAACCATTTTGCACATAGGTTAGGCTTAGTTCTAATGAAGAGCAATTCCGTTGTACTGGTATATTTTATTTAATGCAAGAAGATGTTTAAATAGGACCATATACAAATATAGTAGTATTTTGTTTTACAAAATCATTAAGTTATAATAATAATACCCATTATTTTACAGTAAGCTGATAGTACTGAATTCGCTAAATTATTGATTTGCCATATACGTGTAATGATTTAGTGTTTGTTTTCACTCCATGTGACCCCTGCTGAAAAGTACTGTTATAGGACTGAGATAAACAGGCCCCTTTGGCCTTTTGTCTGCATTTCCATTAATAACGGGCATCAAGTACTTGTGTGAGCATTCTAGTTTGACTCCTACAGTGTGAATATATACGGCTCTATACCGTATACATCACCGGGGCCACGGGGACCAGAGTCTCGTAAGCACCCCCCACGGGGGCTTCAGTGTCGCCTCTGCCTGTGCCTCCGCGTGCACTCATACGGGGCGCGCACCACAGTCTGTCGTCTGACAAGCAGCGACTTGTGAAAGGCGACAGACAGAGCGCCAGACAATTGTCTCACCCATGCACCAGCTCCTCGCAAATCCAAATTAAAGACACATGTCTGTTGTGTCAGTTATTAAGCCGTGCCCCCAGAGACGCGGCGATCTGACCGGTGTGATACGGACATTTTGGATGAGTCACACCTACCCATCTTCTTCTCCCCGTTATCCTCATCCACCTCTCTGTCCCTCCTAATCCCATCCCCTTCCTGTTCTGCCCTCCAACGACACGAAATCATCTCAAGTGCATACAGAATCGGTGACAACCCCCGTCATTTTTTTCTGGCTTAGATGTTAGGCTGTCATTAATTATCAGACAAAAAGTGGATTGGGGGAAACTTCCTACGATTTCAGTGCCTCAAGAAATAATGAAGAAATTAAGCCCCATTTGCATACAATGAGAGACATGGCCGGCAGTTTTCGACTAATCAGTTGTGAGTCAGAAGGGTCCATCTGGCATTTGCTGGGGTTTTACGTTTTTATCTAATTTTTACACTTTCCCTTCACTTAATAATTTACAATTTAAAATAATTGAATATCTTTTAAGGGTTTCATTTTCTTTCATAATTGCTGGCAGCCATCAAGTGCTAAATCAGATCTGTGTCAGGGCGACAACTAGCATGCTAACAACTTAGTCGTTATTTATACGAATAATGACGCTCACTGCACTTTAATATCCCGTGGTTGTTGGGTGCTTTGTCATGGAAATGTAGGGAAAACGTGGTGACTTCCCTCGGACCAGAAATAATTAATGTTTAATAATTAATCCTATATAAACCTTCATCAATGACATTTCTTCCAAAATTAATGAATTATGGTTTAATGAATACATTTCAAAACAGCTAAGAAATGTGAAATATGAAAAAGAAAACTAATGTCATATCTTTGTTGCTATGGAAATGTGTTGAGCTAAAAATTCCAGGAAGGGTAGTAAATTGAAATTTATTTCTAGAACTTCCATCTTTTGCTCAGAGTACTGTTACAGTAGATGTATGGATATTTATGTAAGATGCTCTTAATGATCAAATGGAAAATGACGTGTTCCATCATAGTTCGGTGAAAGAAATGGAACTCCTGTCCTGGTTATAAAGCGACTGAGACCAATATTCTGTAATGATTGTAAGTGTAGATATTGGTATACATGTAATGAGATCTAACGTTATTTGGATATAATTTTGCAAATGATCTTTTTCACCATTGGAACCTTTTTACCAATCATTGATCAATTATTAAATGTTTAATAGGGTCTATTTCAAATCTGTCTTTTATTATGAATATGGTTTAATTTTAAAATGTTGCGTTCTATTACAAAATAGTTTTGATTTCCCCCCCCGCATAGTAATTGAAAACAGTAATTGTTTTGTAAATTTCTAATCTTGGTTGATTGTTGCAATTACAAGAAAATATTAAAAAAAAAATGTCAATTTTCTCAAGCACTGAGTTGTATGAATATCATAACCAATGCAAACATCTACATGCCTGAATTCAAATGATATAACCATTGTTATTTTTCATCATCGAAATCACAGTTTATTCCGTAAATTCAACTTTTTCAGCACATCAATTCTCTTGTTTTCCCGATTGCTGATTTTTCTGTACGTAATGTGTCGTGTTTGACAACACTGTAATAAAACCTTTCTTAATCCGATGCAGTAAATTATTTAACAAATCATGACATTAGACTATAAACAAATTAATTACATACTTGTATACCTAGATATCAATTCTGCAGTTAAAGACAGAGGTTCAATATGTTTGTCACTAAAAACCTTAAACTTATACATAAGAAGAAGGCCTTTAACTCATTCACCCCTGAAGACACTTTTGAACCCGTCCAATTCAAGGGTTGGCGTGCGTCCGTAAACAATTTACATTTTTGACTTCTTCTCCAAAACCCCTGAACCAATTAAAAAAAATCAATGAAATTCTGCAGAAACCTTCCATGGCCAAAGGTCAACAAAAATCGTTGCCAGTTTGGTCCCCGGCCCGCAGGGGCCTGAGGGGCGGGGCAAAAATGGGTCACATTGACTAAAATTTCAAAAATCTTCTTCTCCAAAACCCCTGAACTAATTTCAATGAAATTTTTTAGAAACCTTCCATGGCCAAAGGTCAACAAAATTCGTGGTCGTTTTGGTCCCCAGCCCCCAGGGGCCTGAGGGGTGGGGCAAAAAAGGGTCAAATTGACTAAAATTTCAGAAATCGTCTTCTCAAGACCCAGATATGGACTAGAATCAAATACCCTTCATAGATGGAAGGGTCTTAAGGTGCTTTACCAAAATTGTGAATTTCTTGACCCTGGGGTCTCGCCTTTCCCCCTGGGGAGGGGGTAAACTTTACTGTAGTTTATATAGGGAAATCACATTTTGGACCAACATTTGTTTAATTTCCATTGGAAGTAATTCAATTTGGGTTAGCATTATCAGTATTGGATAGCAGTTTGATGGTATGCACATATGAGCCCTGAGGCTGATGGGTGGGGCCAAAAAGGGTTGAATTGACTGAAATTTAAAAAATCTTCTTCTCAAAGACCCAGATATAGTAGAATCAAACATTCTTCATAGATGGAAGGGTCTTAAGGTTTATGACTCTAGAGTCTCACGTTTACCCCCTGGGGAAGGAGGGGGNAGGAGTCAGTGTGCTAAAATTTCTTCATTTTCCTTGTTTAGAATCAGTGGTGCTAGTTACAAATACTTTTTAGTCTTAAATCTGTATGCTAGATATTGAATAAGGTGGTTTTATTGTTTTTTGTCACTTTGAATAATATTTTTGTTCATGTTAAAAACAAAATCAACTCTCTGTATAAATATATCAGGTGACCGTTAAGGCCCATGGGCCTCTTGTTCTTTTATTCCTTTGTCATTTTAACAATATAAGATACTTTTTAACCCTTTCACCCCTGTGTAACTTTAGTAAACTCTTCCATGCTTTGATCTGGATGAGTCCATTATGGTCTACAGTGGTGAAAGGGTTAAAAGAATTTGTTGCTGGGGTATGCAAAAAGAAATATAAGTCTCGCAGTGTACAGTTGGCTTCTGTATGGGCTGACAGATTGTGAGGGGGTCGGGAAGTAGCGGAGGATGATAAACGGACTAAAGTCCACCTCAGCACTAATGGCAGATTATGTGTAGCCTCCATATGAATAATTGTAAGAAATGAAGATAGATTAGGGATGTCGTGGCGGTATGGGGGCTCATGAGTGGAGACTACAGGAGATTTTCTACTGTATTGTTGTCTGGATCCGCCCCATTGATCCAGATCTGCTGGCTCCGATATCATCCACCGTTTAATAGCTTGTTGACTCCAGTTGAGCTAAATACACTCAACTTTGTATTCCAGTAGATTTAAGCTCAGAACTTAAAGCAGACTTAACTCGTTCACCCCTGAAGTTTCATAATGAACTATTCCAACCTTTGAATTGGAAGAGTTTAAATGTGTCTTCAGGGGTGAATGAGTTAATGTTTGTAGCTTGTTAATGAAGTCAATGGCTTGGTTTTGTTTCCTTGATAAACTTAGTTTAGTGAGCACACGTTTGCCAATTTTGAAGACACCTGGCCCAAGACTCTCTAAATACGGAAAGCAACATTTTATTCAATTTTATTGCAAAAAAGTGCAGCACATTTAATGCATTAATACTGTAAGAAGTACATGCAGTCCTGAAGCTGGAATGATTAAGTGTACATGTAAATTTGTAATGATCAATATTTTAAGCTTATTGACTCAAAATTACACCATTTCTAACAACATTCTATGTACATGTATTTAGAACTTACATTCAGAAAAGCACTAGTTGTGAGTACATTTGAATACAAAGTATCTGTCAGGAAATCTATAGTTTAGAACAGAGGTAAAAGAGATCAACAAAATATCTTCAGATAGACCGAACACTTTGCAGCGCTTACAATGACTGTCGGCAGCAATATAGTGTTTTATATATCCAGGTTCGGTTTGTTTGTGTTTTACATCCTATTGACAGCTATGGTCATTTAAGGACGTGCCAGGTTTTGGTGGTGGAGGAAAGCCGGAGTTCCCGGAGAAAAACCACCAACCTATGGCCAGTACCTGGCAACTGCCCCATGTAGGCCTCGAACCCACGACCCAGTGGTGGAGGGCTAGTGGTAGCAGATCGTCAGACGCCTTAACCACTTGGCCACCGTGTCCCCCTTTCATCCAGGTGGTATTCAGGGGTAAGATTTTACTTTGTACAGAGGTCATTATTTTTTAATGCCTCCCCTTATATTTTTGAAGGAGTCAAACCCGAGGCCTCTGGTTTACTAGTTATACTCCCTTCCGAATGAGCTAAAGAAAAATGATCTGTAGGATCGGCAGGAAGTGGAAAGTATTTAACCGGAGTGACATACTCCACCTCCAGGAAAGAACTGATACTCATTCTGAGTTTTCCAGGGGTCATAGCGATTCTTTGCAGGTATTGCTAGTACTTCATATTTCCTGGGTCCTTACGTGGGCGCCAGGAAACAGAGGTCATTATTTCTCCAATGCATCTGCCAGGAGTCGAACCTGGGACCCCTAGTTTACTAGTCTATGCTCTACCAAATGAGCTTAAGAGAATTTCTCTTGACAAACTGACAATGACATAAAATCATGTATACTTTGATACATTATACCCCACATCTCATTTACCAACTCGCCGATTTATTGCACATTTATTTCAAGGTCATTTTTGACATTGTTGAGTACATAATTCTTTTGTTCATTTCCCTTGATATGACACAAACCCTTTATAATGCCGATTTTTTCTGGACAAGTGGTGGCTTTATAAAGAAATTTCACCATAGTTACCGTAATTTACTTTCTAACAGCCTTTTCAGAAAACGATGAATTTCCTTTAGTCAGCAATTATTTTTACTTACATGTTACTACTACGGTGTATTGAAATTCTATTAACGTAACAAAATATTTTTATTACATTTTTGCTACCTAGATATTAATTCAGTCTGAACAAGCATCCTCGATACTCCTGGTGTTGTGTTCACTTTTGCTCTCTGCACCCCTGGAATATGTCATGCAAAATTGAGGGCTCAGTGTGTGCCACCTTGTGGATGAGACTGGAAGAATAGATTTATCCTTTACATATACATCAAAATTCTCGGTAGTGTAATGGTAAAAATGACCGGCTTTAGAATCAGGTGTCACTCTCCTGTAATCTTCAAAAGAACAGGTATTGGCCTAGTGTTTGGTCAGATTTGTTTTACCTGAGACCAATCAAATAGCTTGCTGCATGCCTTTAATTTTGCTATGACATATTCCAGGGGTGCAAAGAGCAAAAGTGAGTGTAACCCTTGGAGTATCGAGACAGGTCAACAAGTTAAAACTCTGTGACAGATATATATCAAAAACGATATTCATTGTCAGTGTGAAGATTTCTCGTTACACAAACGATAGCACTTTGTTTGCAAATCTTACCAGATGTTAGCCAGAAACAGTACGATTGCATTGAGCAACACATTCAAATATGCATAGCCTCGTTGTCAAGTATGATGTCATTAAAATTTGACGCCAAATATTTAATTATTTAAATCGAATATCCCAACTATTTTCATGCAGTTTCATTTTTTTTTATGGTAGGTAATTTGAAAAATGTATTTGTTTTCCCATTATATATAGTATAAATTAAATCACTTAATTCTATAAAGCAAGAATATATCGATACTTTCACTTGCGCATCTTATTCGCGAAAAAGATCGGTATTCAGTCACGCTTGTCAAATATAACTACCGGGTATATCGAGAGTGTTCAGTTGGAAAACCATTAAATATAATTTATATCAAGTGTAAATCAAGTTATACATTTCTTTATCAGGAAATTAAACGGATCCAGTTCCTTTCAAACTATAAACTTGCTCTTCATCAAAAGAGGTGAAAAATCTGAGCTGAAAGAGACAGACAGAAAGCGCTCTCTGAAGAATTTTGATTATTCAAATTTCAATACATCAAATATAATCAACATAAAATTTCGTGAGAGACAGAATACACAGACAAGTATATATCTCAATCAACAGTAATTACGGAGACGTCGTCAGATTCACTTTCGACATAATCGATCTTAGTCAACAGAGTGTTTTAATTGCTATTGTCTTGCGCCAACAACTTTTCACAGCAGACAAAAGCCATCCGGGATAAAAAACCATTATACATGCACCCCCTATTGTATGCAAATGAGTTCTACTTTCTTATTGTCACTGGCTGTTGGGCAGATCTTATGGCTGTCAATGTTGGCCATGATTCATCCTGTTCATAATTGTTTGTACAGCCTCCCGAACATTTTTTCCCTTGACAAACTTAATTTTGCCGTGAATTCTTGATTCCTTTGTTCCGTATCTGATGTAATGTTCAGGCCTGATTGCTTCTTCTGCCGACATGCGTTCAGCATTTACTGTGACAAGTTTGGTGGAAAAAAGACAAATTTGCAACCACCTGGTACAATGGTTGACTTGTGAACGGGTGACGTTGGTGCTTAAACACGTGTCAAGTGAGATATTGTCCCTAGTCCAATACACAAAATTTAATTGTCTTCAACGCACAAAGACTGATTGTGTGTCTCTTCAGTGTATATATATACAGACCATTGTTGGTTCCAAATACACAATGTTGTATCCCCTTTACCCTTGAATGTTGTGTCCCCAATAAACTCAGTGTTGTGTCCCTTATACCAAATGTTGTGTCCCCAATAAACTCAGTGTTGTGTCCCGTATACCCAATGTTGTGTTCCCAATAAACTCAGTGCTGTGTCCCGTATACCCAATGTTGTGTTCCCACTAAACTCAGTGCTGTGTCCCGTATCCCCAATGTTGTGTTCCCAATAAATTCAGTGCTGTGTCCCGTATACCCAATGTTGTGTCCCCAATAAACACAGTGTTGTGTCCCCAAGTATATATATACAGACCATTGTTGGTTCCAAATACACAATGTTGTATCCCCTTTTCCCTTGAATGTTGTGTCCCCAATAAACTCAGTGCTGTGTCCCGTATATCCAATGTTGTGTTCCCAATAAATTCAGTGCTGTGTCCCGTATACCCAATGTTGTGTCCCCAATAAACTCAGTGCTGTGTCCCGTATATCCAATGTTGTGTTCCCAATAACCTCAGTGCTGTGTCCCGTATACCCAATGTTGTGTCCCCTACACCCAATGTTGTGTCCCCTATTCCCAGTGTTGTGTCCCCTATACGCAGTGTTGTGTCCCCTATACCCGGTGTTGTGTCCCCTATACCCACTGTTTTGTCCCCTTTACCCAATGTTGTGTCCCCTACACCCAATGCTGTGTCCTCTATACCGAATGTTGTGTCCCCTTTACCCAACGTGGTGTCCCAAATATACACAATGTTGTGTCCCAAATACACACAATGTTGTGTCCCCAAAACATACAGCGTTGTGTCCCCAATACACACAGTGGTGTGTCCCCAATACGTGTCCCCTATACCCAGTGTTGTCTCCCCTATACCCAATGTTGTGTGCCCTATACCCAGTGTTGTGTCTCCTATACCCAATGTTGTGTCCGGTATACCCAATGTTGTGTCCCCTTTACCCAATGTTGTGTCCCCTTTACCCAGAGTTGTGTCCCCTATACCCAATATTGTGTCCCCTATACCCAGTTTTGTGTCCCCTTTACCCAGTGGTGTGTCCCCTATACCCAGTGTCGTGTCCCCTATACCCAATGTTATGTCCCCTATACCCAGCGTTGTGTCCCCTATACCCAATATTGTGTCCCCTATACCCAGTTTTGTGTCCCCTTTACCCAGTGTTTTGTCCCTTATACCCAAGGATTTGTCCCCTATACTCAATGTTGTGTCCCCTATACCTAATGTTGTGTCCCCTATACCCAAAGTTGTGTCCCCTTTACCCAATGTTGTGTCCCCTATACCCAATGATTTGTCCCCTATACTCAATGTTGTGTCCCCTATACCCAATGCTGTGTCCTCTATACCCAATGTTGTGTCCCCTTTACCCAATGTTGTGTCCCCTTTACGGAACGTTGTGTCCCAAATATACACAATGTTGTGTCCCAAATACACACAATGTCGTGTTCCAAATACACACATTGTTATGTCTCTAATATACATGTACATTGTTATGTCCCCAATACACAATGTTGTGTCCCCAATAAACAATGATGTGTCTCCAATAAACACAATGTTGTGTCCCAAATACACACAATGTTGTGTCCCAAATATACACAGTGTTGTGTCCCCAATAAACTCAGTGATGTGTCCCCTATACCCAATGTTGTGTCCCCAATAAACACAGTGTTGTGTCCCCAATAAACTCAGTGATGTGTCCCATATACCCAGTGTTGTGTCCCCAATAAACTCAGTGTTGTGTCCCCAATAAAAACAGTATTGTGTCCCCAATACACAATGTTGTGTCCCAAATAAACAATGTTGTGTCCCTAATAAACACAGTGGTGTATGCCTAATATACACAATGTTGCATCCCAAATACACACAATGTTGTGTCCCCAATACACACAATGTTGTATCCCAAATACACACAATGTTGTGTCCTTATTTTTCCGTAATTCATGTCCCCAATACACACAATGTTGTATCCCAAATACACACAATGTTGTGTCCCCAATACACACAATGTTGTGTCCCCAATATACACGTTGTTGTGTCCCCAATAAACAATGTTGTGTCCCTAATAAACACAGTGGTGTGTCCCAAATATACACAGTGTTGTGCCCCTACTACCTACAATGTTGTGTCCCCAATAAACACATTGTTGTGTCCCCAATACACACAGTGTTGTGTCCCCAATACACACAGTGTTGTGCCCCTGATACACACAATGTTGTGTCCCCAAAACATACAGTGTTGTGTCCCCAATACACACAGTGGTGTGTCCCCAATACACNCTTTTTTTTAATTTTGTTTTTCAAAAGAGAGACTTTTTCTGACTTATCTCATTTCTTGACACAGGAATTGTGGAAAAATCTAGGCTGAAAGTTTAAATTTTAAGATATTATTCGCCTTTAATTCCATGCCTACAATCAAAACATAAAACTATAAAATCCAAATAAAAAGTAGCCTAAGTGATGCAATATTGATAATTATTTTTCCGTAATTCATGTTTTATGTAAAAAAATATATAAATATATTTAAAAAGATCACACATTTGGAATGTAAATGCCAGTAGAACACATTTGAAAGGAAAAGAACGAATTTATAACGGTATTGACCAACTCTTCGAAATAAATCGGGAGCACATCACGTCGCGCAACTTTGCCATTCCCGTGCACATGTCGTCGATTGGCACCTAATACAAGCGACTGTCGAAGTAATTCTGAACGGTTTGCTGTTCTAAAAACTGCATAACTGTGATGCTAAATAACTTATCTCGAACACTTAAAATTCTAAAACGTCTAACCACGAAGGTACACAGTCAGATACGATATAGGGCCTATCGTTTGAAGTGATCAGAAAGGCCGAAAATCGGCACTTCGACATGGGGTTTCAAGGCGATACTTATACTTTCTAATCAAGCATATCGGACGTATTTATGCTTTCTACGGTACTGGAAAAGGTAAATGAATACCATGTACACTAATTTAAATATACTGAACCTATAAATTTGTTGGATGCAGTGTTTGAACGAGTGTATCGGATCGACTTATGGCGCCGTCAAATGTACGTGTGTGAGACCACCTATGTGTGACTCGCTTATCAGTCTTGTTTTCTCAACGTCAATGGGTCATCCAATTAACTTGACCCCACTGTCCATTATTGTACAAGAATTATAACACCTTTTACCACCTGAAGCTTGATAATTTACTTTGCAACTCAGAGAAAAGCATTAATTAACTCACAGTCGTACAGTACGCGCGGATCTGTGACGGCCCTGATAATGTTTACGCAATCAGGGTCAGCCACAATACACAAGTGAGCTCGAGTAGACGGATCATTTTCTGGGACAACGATACAGAGTTTCCCCATTTTTAAAAACTTAGTAGTCAATTTAGTAGCCACATCAAATTTTTAGTAGCCAATAAAAAATAAAAGTAGCCAATGGTTACTTTGGCTACCGACAGCGAGAGCCCTGGTTGTGTCCCGAATACACAGTGTTGTGACCCCAATACATACAGTGTTGTGTCCCAAATACACACAGTGTTGTGCACCCAATACACACAGTGTTGTGTCCCTGATACACACAATGTTGTGTCCCCAATACACACAATGTTGTGTCCCCTATACACACAATGTTGTGTCCCCAATACACACAATGTTGTGTCCCCTATACACACAATGTTGTGTCCCCAATACACACAATGTTGTGTCCCCAATACACACAATGTTGTGTCCCCAATACACACAATGTTGTGTCCCCTATACACACAATGTTGTGTCCCCAATACACACAATGTTGTGTCCCCAATACACACAATGTTGTGTCCCCTATACACACAATGTTGTGTCCCCAATACACACAATGTTGTGTCCCCTATACACACAATGTTGTGTCCCCAATACACACAATGTTGTGTCCCCAATACACACAATGTTGTGTCCCCTATACACACAATGTTGTGTCCCCAATACACACAATGTTGTGTCCCCTATACACACAATGTTGTGTCCCCAATACACACAATGTTGTGTCCCCAATACACACAATGTTGTGTCCCCAATACACACAATGTTGTGTCCCCAATACACACAATGTTGTGTCCCCAATACACACAATGTTGTGTCCCCTATACACACAATGTTGTGTCCCCAATACACACAATGTTGTGTCCCCTATACACACAATGTTGTGTCCCCAATACACACAATGTTGTGTCCCCAATACACACAATGTTGTGTCCCCTATACACACAATGTTGTGTCCCCAATACACACAATGTTGTGTCCCCTATACACACAATGTTGTGTCCCCAATACACACAATGTTGTGTCCCCAATACACACAATGTTGTGTCCCCTATACACACAATGTTGTGTCCCCAATACACACAATGTTGTGTCCCCTATACACACAATGTTGTGTCCCCAATACACACAATGTTGTGTCCCCAATACACACAATGTTGTGTCCCCTATACACACAATGTTGTGTCCCCAATACACACAATGTTGTGTCCCCTATACACACAATGTTGTGTCCCCAATACACACAATGTTGTGTCCCCAATACACACAATGTTGTGTCCCCTATACACACAATGTTGTGTCCCCAATACACACAATGTTGTGTCCCCTATACACACAATGTTGTGTCCCCAATACACACAATGTTGTGTCCCCAATACACACAATGTTGTGTCCCCTATACACACAATGTTGTGTCCCCAATACACACAATGTTGTGTCCCCTATACACACAATGTTGTGTCCCCAATACACACAATGTTGTGTCCCCAATACACACAATGTTGTGTCCCCTATACACACAATGTTGTGTCCCCAATACACACAATGTTGTGTCCCCTATACACACAATGTTGTGTCCCCAATACACACAATGTTGTGTCCCCAATACACACAATGTTGTGTCCCCAATACACACAATGTTGTGTCCCCAATACACACAATGTTGTGTCCCCAATACACACAATGTTGTGTCCCCTATACACACAATGTTGTGTCCCCAATACACACAATGTTGTGTCCCCTATACACACAATGTTGTGTCCCCAATACACACAATGTTGTGTCCCCAATACACACAATGTTGTGTCCCCTATACACACAATGTTGTGTCCCCAATACACACAATGTTGTGTCCCCTATACACACAATGTTGTGTCCCCAATACACACAATGTTGTGTCCCCTATACACACAATGTTGTGTCCCCAATACACACAATGTTGTGTCCCCAATACACACAATGTTGTGTCCCCAATACACACAATGTTGTGTCCCCAATACACACAATGTTGTGTCCCCAATACACACAATGTTGTGTCCCCAATACACACAATGTTGTGTCCCCAATACACACAATGTTGTGTCCCCAATACACACAATGTTGTGTCCCCAATACACACAATGTTGTGTCCCCAATACACACAATGTTGTGTCCCCAATACACACAATGTTGTGTCCCCAATACACACAATGTTGTGTCCCCAATACACACAATGTTGTGTCCCCAATACACACAATGTTGTGTCCCCAATACACACAATGTTGTGTCCCCTATACACACAGTGTTGTGTCCCCTATACACACAATGTTGTGTCCCCAATACACACAATGTTGTGTCCCCAATACACACAATGTTGTGTCCCCAATACACACAATGTTGTGTCCCCAATACACACAATGTTGTGTCCCCAATACACACAATGTTGTGTCCCCAATACACACAATGTTGTGTCCCCAATACACACAATGTTGTGTCCCCAATACACACAATGTTGTGTCCCCAATACACACAATGTTGTGTCCCCAATACACACAATGTTGTGTCCCCAATACACACAATGTTGTGTCCCCAATACACACAATGTTGTGTCCCCTATACACACAATGTTGTGTCCCCAATACACACAATGTTGTGTCCCCTATACACACAATGTTGTGTCCCCAATACACACAATGTTGTGTCCCCTATACACACAATGTTGTGTCCCCAATACACACAATGTTGTGTCCCCAATACACACAATGTTGTGCCCCCAATACACACAATGTTGTGTCCCCTATACACACAGTGTTGTGTCCCCTATACACACAATGCTGTGTCCCCAATACACACAATGTTGTGTCCCCAATACACACAATGCTGTGTCCCCGATACACACAATGCTGTGTCCCCGATACACACAGTGCTGTGTCCCCGATACACACAGTGCTGTGTCCCCGATACACACAATGTTGTGTCCCCAAGATACACAGTGTTGTGTCACCAATGCACACAATGCTGTGTCCCCAATACACACAGTGCTGTGTCCCCGATACACACAATGCTGTGTCCCCGATACACACAATGATGTGTCACCAAGATACACAGTGTGTGTTCCAAATACACACAGTGTTGTGTCCCCAATACACACAGTGTTGTGACCCCAATACATACAGTGTTGTGTCCCAAATACACACAGTGTTGTGCACCCAATACACACAGTGTTGTGTCCCTGATACACACAATGTTGTGTCCCCAATACACACAGTGTTGTGTCCCCAATACACACAGTGTTGTGCCCCTAATACACACAGTGTTGTGTCCCCTTTACACACAATGTTGTGCACCCAAATACTCACAATGTTGTGTCTCCAATACACACAATGTTGTGTCCCCAATACACACAATGTTGTGCACCATATACACACAATGTTGTGCCCCCAATACACACAGTATTGTGTCCCCAATACACACAATGTTGTGCCCCTGATACACACAATGTTGTGTCCCCAATACACACAGTGTTGTGTCCCTGATACACACAATGCTGTGTCCCCAGTACACACAGTGTTGTGTCCCTGATACACACAATGCTGTGTCCCCAATACACACAGTGTTGTGTCCCCAATACACACAATGTTGTGCCCCTGATACACACAATGTTGTGTCCCCAATACACACAATGTTGTGTCCCCAATACACACAATATTGTGTCCCCAATATGCACAATGTTATGTCCCCAATACACACAGTGTTGTGCCCCTAATACACACAATGTTGTGTCCCCAATACACACAATGTTGTGTCCCCAATACACACAATGTTGTGTCCCCAATACACACAATGTTGTGTCCCAAATATACACTGTTGTGTCCCCAATATACAATGTACAATTTGAAATTGTGAAAATAATTGAAATTTTCCCTATATGTTTATTTCATGTACATTGATGTGTATACCCTAATTTTCACTTAAACACAACAAAACATTAAGTTTATAATACATTTTTAGGTCACCTTTGCTCAAGTGACCTATTCCAATCACTTTCCATCCGTCGTCGTCTGTCATCCATCGTCCGTCGTGCGTAAACTTTTACATAATCAACTTCTTCTCAAGAACCAGTGAATGGAATTTTTTCAAACTTTGTCAGAATCATCCTTGGTAGATGAGGATACCAAATTGTAAAATTGGGATTCCTACCCCAACCCTAGGGGCCAGGGCGGCCCGGCCCAAAAGGGAAAATTAACCAATATTTCAAAAATCTTCTTCTCCAGACTTAAAGGTATTACACTCATTTTCTCTGCATGGATGGAAAGATCATCAGGGTCTTTATTTAAATTGTAAATTTCAGGACCCCGGAGCTATCCATTCTCTCTTGGGGAGGGGGTAAAGTTTACTATAGTTTATATAGGGAAACAACACTTTTGGGTATATTTTGACAATTTTCTGTTGGCAATTATTTTTACTCGGTCAAAATCATCCTTGGAGGAGGAAGATGGTTTTAAATTGTAAAATTGGGATTCCTACCCCAACCCTAGGGGCCAGGGCGGGGCCCCAAAGGGAAAATTAACCAATATTTCAAAAATCTTCTTCTCCAGACTCATAAGTATTACAGCCATTTTCTCTGCATGGATGGAAAGATCATCAGGGGCTTTCTTTAAATTGTAAATCTCAGGACCCCCGAGCTATCCGTTCTCCCTTGGGGAGGGGGTAAAGTTTACTATAGTTTATATAGGGAAACAACACTTTTGGGTATATTTTGACAATTTTCTGTTGGAAATTATTCTAATTATTCTTACTTTTTGAGAATCATCCTTGGAGGAGAAAGATGGTTTTAAATTGTAAAATTGGGATTCCTACCCCAACCCTAGGGGCCAGGGCGGGGCCCCAAAGGGAAAATTGACCAATATTTCAAAAATGTTCTTCCCCAGACTTAGAGTCCTATACTACAGTCATTTTCTCTGCATGGATGGAAAGATCATCAGGGGTTTTATTTAAATTGTAAATTTCAGGACCTCCGAGCTATCCGTTCTACCTTGGGGAGGGGTAAAGTTTACTATAGTTTATATAGGGAAATAACACTTTTGGGTATATATTTTATCCATTTTCAGCAGAAAATTACTCAAACTTAGTCAGAATCATCTTTGGTGAATGAGAGTATTACTTTGGAAAATTGGGATTCCTGCCCAATCCCCATGGGCTAGGGCGGGGCCCCTAAGGGAACATTTACCAATATTTTCAAATTCTTATCCTTTGTTGACATGACAAGTATTGTATTTCACTTAGTTTACATGCTGATTTCCACATCACATCTAAACAATAAAATAAAGCTACCAGTACCTATGATATAACTCAGGGGGGGGGGGGGGGGGGGAATCTGTCCCATAGAGAATGTATGGCTTGATGTGTTGGCCGACTGTTAAGAGGCTAAGCTGACTGTTTTTGAGGCCTGGCTGGCTGTTTTTGAGGCGGTATGATTATGATGCTGACTACTGATTATGTTGGCCGGAGGGTTACAGATGCGTCCGTTGCAAACGTGTGCCTGTAATGGCTCCCCCCTCGCTGGCCAAACAAAGCACAGACACTTGTCCCCCATCTTAATTTACACGGATTTGCTGTTGCTTTGTCTAGCCAAATCTTTGTCACTAGTAATTACTGCCCGTGTTGACTGCTGGGGGCAGGCCAGGAGAGCGGAGCAGGGCATTGATCATGACGGAAGCGTCAAGGATAGTCGGCCCTAAATGGACACCTCTTAAACATGCCTGATTAAACTGCAATGTTCATGTTCAAATAAAACGTCATATAATATAAACGAATGATCAGTAATTATTTTTTTTGTCCGTAGAAAATGTCGTCTTCAACCTTCTTGCATCTGTAATACTGTCATATATTTCAATAAAAACGGGAAATGTTTTAAAGACGAAGAATGTGATATTGAAAATATTCTATATGAAATGGTCGTCAATCAATTTTCATCTTCATACAATTTATTCACATTTGAACAAAACCTCAAAAACATTTCGGAATGTAGTTGTTATAATTTGTTTTCTGTAGAAAAGTCTTTGCAAATGATTTTTATAGATTTTCGGGTGTTAAATATTCACATTAAAATAAAATTGACAAATAATTTGTATTATTATTTACAAATAGGAACATTTCCTCTTCCAAGTATTTGACATTTTACATTATTCTATTTTTCCAACAGAATTATTTTTGGAAGAAAAAAATAATCAAAGGGCTAGAGTTAACATCAATGCAGGATGACATTCAACTTTATTTGATATACGAGATTTCACCAAAATTCCTGACCAGCATCTACAAAATGACGAAAATCATAGTCCTGCAAAAACAAAATACTACCCTCACAGCAAATTCACTAACATCATTACTGAATGACTAATGTTAAAATCGGCAGGACTTTTACTGCATTTACAGAATTCTGGTTGGAGCGTGATTTCTTTTGTCACCAAAATTGTTGCCAGTTCCCAGGGGACGCTTTAAGTACTTCTGCAAGAACGAGACGACTGCCAATTAGAAACCATTAAGTATCGCGTAGACAGACGAAAGTCTTTATTTTTTTGCGGATGACATTTTATGAAATATAGATAAGTCCTTTAAGCAGCAGAAGTGACCATCTCGAGCCACAGATGACCACATGGCTGGATTTTTTCCTTCAGTTATGATATCGATATCGTTCTGTCATCTTCATTAATTATGTACCATCTGTTGAGACCTCCGTAGTTCTTTGTTGGTTGTGCTGACAACAGTTTGTGTTAGAAATGATATAAGGGATTCATTTGACTAATAGGTCAGTGACCTTGGAATGCTCTTTAATCAAGCCATCATGTTTTGATCATCTGAAGGCTTGATGGGGCGAAAAAGACCAAACTTGAACTGCGACAAAAGTTTCCCAGTATACAGTATGGTCGGACCATACTGTAAAAACCATACATTTTTCCTGGGGATATATTTGCCGCAGTTTAGTTTCAGCCTTTTCTGCCCTCCCAAACGAAGGCAGATCTATCACGACAGCGAATTTTAGTACACGGCATGGAAGATATAGAAAATGCATTTGAAGGGCAAAGTTAACACTTTAAAGGTGAACATGGATTTTATCACAAAAGTGTTAATATTTGACGGAGCAAAAGTTTTCCGGCATACAGTATCTATAAGGTTCGAGTATCGTTGTAAAAAGTATTCAATGTACACTTTATATATAATATAGATTTTCTTTATTTTACAACAATTATGAACCAAGTTATTTCAACTAAGATCAATCACTCTTGTTGGCCCGGATGTTTAAAGGGCCCAGAGGGTCTAAATGTGGCAGGAAACTGAACAACCCATGTGGTCGGGCAAGTGACCCCATACTCTTGTGTTCTCCCCAGAATGTTTTGAAAAAAGCTTGGTATTTCAATATTTATGTTAAAGCAGCACTCTATGTAAAATCAAAGCAGCATGGTAACTTTAGATTTACTATGAATATATAGCAGAGAAGATCTAGGATAGCAGCATGGCAAGAAATTATAGGAGCATGGTGCCATGCTGCAAAAACAGCCTAGGGAGCACACTGCATACCTTCTCATGTTCGATCGGGGAATCAAACCCCTGCCGCCTGAAATTGGTGAAAGGTGTGTGCACTATCCCCTGCACCACCCGACCACCCTGTATGCATACACTGTAAAGAATCTCACAGTTCACAATCCCAATGTTATTTCTAAAGCTGATCATGGATGGCCTTTCAATTTGGCCGCTGTAACCATTTGTGAACCCGTATCTTTTTAACGGCTCAGGTGTAGCACTGGCTACATAACACTCATTTGTGTTGTTGCTGACCCCTGTTTGAGGACATGTGGTCAGTGATTATAGTCACAGCCCGGAGGAAATGACCATCATTGAATGGTCATTGTTTGACCAGGAGGATTGGGTAACTATTGTTTTGGCGAGAATCTTTTTTTGACCCCTATGTAAGGCCATGTGGTCATTTGATGTGTGTGATTGTGTTGGGCTCGGACAGAAGGGATGTCTGAAGCTGCGTTAAACGTTAAAGATTTTGACCATTGTTCCGGTTAGATGACCATCAGTATTGGGTAACTATTGTTTTGGCGAGAATCTTTTTATCAGACCTGTTAAGCCATTCATATTTCACCTGATCTTGACAGATGAGGCAGATGACCAATGTGTCCTGACCATTGTATTTTGGATGACCAGGAGTGTTGGGCAACTATTGTCCGAGACAGTACCTTTAACGCCGGTGGTCAGTGTTGTGTATGCTTTCACGCTTCGCCCGAAGATTTATCCCGGATGGAATCTAATAAGATAGCAGGTGACTTGCATTGAATTTCATAGATTGAGTCACTATATCTTTTTTGACCACTATGTAAGATCAAGTGGTCAGTTTTGGCCTGGAGGAAAATCAACAATTCAATAAAGAGTTTTTTGGTGAATAAAGCAGGTGACCAAATTAACACGTTTTGTTCCCTGGATTTGAAATACAAAAAAAAAAACCAAAAAAAACAAGTATATATACTTCTGTAAGAGTTTGTAATAACTACTCTGTAAATGTATCATATCTGTATCAGTATCTTGACCACTTCGAAATTTAATTTAAATTTTTTCTTTAATCCACGTTTTTTTCTCGAGACATTTTTTTTGATTTGGTAAAACCGTACAATAAAACCTTGATATAATGCCCATCGTTTCATTTGCCACCTCATTTACTGCCAACATATTTCAATGTCCCTTTTTCTCGTTTTCTTAAGAGATGCTCTAAACTTTTTACTCTTATCGCCAAACCCCTTTATAGCGCCAAACTTTCTCTGGACAAATAGTGGCAGTATAACGAGGTTTTACTGTCAGTGCAAAGTCAGTATTTATTATGAAGATTTCTTATATGGTTATTGGCCTTTTCTGGGAACAGGTGACTTGAAAAACATTCTCCACCATTTCAATTTGATTACAAGAAAAAAATCTTCAGTGGTCAGTTTGTCTGACCCCTAATGTACATAGGGCTTTGTTAGAACTAGACATTTAAAAAGTGGACAACAGCCGATACTGACTGTGACTGATTGACAACATTGACCGATGTCCCTATTTTACGATTTCGTTGTACCAAACGACAACCAGTGGGAATCAGATACACAGTACCTGAGGGCTCAGCAGATTACATTATCGTCGTTATGATGGACTCCCCTTGTTGCAGCGTATTTTGTCACCTTGTCTTAATTCCATTTCCTCACACATGGGGGCGTTGGAAGGGCAACAAATGATCGCGAGAAAAACGACTTCAGGAAAGTTAAATCTTAGAGCCGGTTTTCCATTTTCTCACGATTGTATTCTGTAATTTTCTAACCCAACGGTCACAGATCAAAACATTTCAGCAGAAATGCTGATTTATGAACCAATCCGTGTAACAAAGTGGCGTGAAAAAGCTGCTAGGTTCTCTTTGTACACGACAGTGACTCCATGACAGCTCTTTGTCAACTGTTACACTACGGCATAACTACTTAATTGTCACAAATGTTAAATCCGATGAATTTCACTTCATTAAATTAAATGTATATTTCATAAAACAATCAGATTTCTGAATAACAATGCATAAATATATAAATATATTTTAATGTTCAATAATAAGTTCAAATTTTTAAATAAATCATAGATTGAGTGGAAGTCGGTGGGACTTTGAAAAGACTTTTTATCAAAATAATGGGAAGTGGGACTCTGAATACATACATGAATTCCAGATATTTTGGCATTATTTATGGTTTTCAACACTATTATCCTAGTTTCACTATAGCTACTGAAAGAAATTTTTCCAGGATTTCAAATGTTCTTGTATGGCAAAAGTTTTCAAGTACTGTATACAGTTCTGCAATATTTTTCAATCTTAATTTGCAAATGTTCAAACCTGCATTATGTTGTCATAGTTTTAAAAATATGGTATTAACCACTTGAATCAGGCCATTTACAAATTACTACTTTAAAATGTTTTTAAAGTGGGTCTCCTGCAAAGGTGCTAACTTTCGAAGGATCAGGTGCCTATAAGATGATATTGTACTTAAATTCAATTCAGGAGATGCGTGACTACCACTGACAAAAACTGTTTAAATAATTGAACTGGAAAGTTTGTGTGTGTATGGCTTTATTGCTTTAATGAATCATTTCTGAAAATAAACAAACATCTTTTCAAATTTAATGAAAAATAATAAAGATGGATAAAAAATAATTAGCAACAGGTTAAAGTGTTCTGACAGAAAAAAATTCAAGAAGACTTAAAAAGAGAATTTGAACCCTCAGGACCTTTGAGCTCTGAGTATACGTACCGTGGCTGACATACTCTGATCACTGGTAAATTCCCTGTGCATGTCCTACCTAGCTCCCACTATACTTATAACCAAAAACAAAATTAAGGGAATGCTATCGTTTGTAGAAAGAATTAGAGTGGAACTCTCTAGTGTTTTGTGTGCAGTGGATCGGACACTTGCATCCTTAAGTAGGCTTCAATAAAGATTTTTGTCGGAAAAATTCAAGGACTAATGATTTCATTCTTAGATCAGCTTTAGCTGGCTACATGCAATTTTATAACAGTTGGTTAAGACACTGATATTAATATTCATCTGTTGTACCGTGTTGTAAAATGTCGGAGACAATTGTTTACATTTTATAATTAATCGCCTCAGTAACCGTCCACTTGTCATTGTGTAGCTATATTGGTTCAAGCAAACGCTGGACAGCAGGGGAGTCATTGTCTACCTCACTGGTCAACAGACACTGCCGCCGTCGCGTGGCCAAAACCTGGAGGTCAACATCCCATCCCGCCAGGTCATCTTTAGGACATTGACCACTTTAATAGGGTGCACGCTTTAATTGGATTATCAGGGTAGTTCTGGGTTATGCTAATTTATAGTCGATGCTGACTAAAACCAAACCACCCGTGGGATCGTAAAATCTGGCTGCTTTGAAGAGAGTTCTGGATTGTGGAACCAAATTATTTAACCGAATTAGACAAAAACCAGATTTGACAGAACCCAATTAGGACGTTGCAGGTAACAGTCAAAACCAGTGTATAATTTAGGGACCACGCTCATGAAGTCCAAACGGTGCGTTTTTTTCTGTTAGTTTAGGATGGGGCCATTTTTTTCGCATTTTGGGAAAAAAATATATATGACAATTGAAAAAGACATTTTCAGAAATAAACTGCGAGTTTTGGGAATTAGCTATAGGCATAAATATAAAATAGCTTCAATTGGGAATGGGGCCCATTATTGGCCCAAGAAATGTCCCCAGAAAAAAACTCTGCCAAAAGATGGTCACTTTATGCAGGTGGTCTCTTAACCCATTCACCCCTAAAGTCACATTTGAACCTATATTAATAAATACCAAATCAAAGACTTGACAAGTCTAGTTTAGATATGTAGGGGTGATTGAGTTCATTTGAAGATACATGTTCAAATCACAAATAATTACAGTGGATAACATTAAAAGTGGTCTCTTAATACAGGTGGTCTCTTAATACAGGTGGTTTCTTAATACAGGTGGTCTCTTAATGGAGGTGGTTGTATGAACAAGTTTGACGTTATATATGATTACCAATATGCTGATGATTATTGAAGCTCTAATGATAGCAAAATTTACATAAATATTCATGACTTTTTGGAGAAAAAAATATATAAAATGTTATAATTAAATTCAAGTAAACATAATATCTGAATACTTGCAATAGAGACATTTTAATTTACGGCTAGATGATTTGAATTATTAAGACACATTATTTGTTCAAACATGAACAAGACTGGTATTTTCTGTGATATAATATAATGTGGTTCTGTGAAGACACTCTACACTGAACAAGTGGTTAACCCATTCACCCCTAGAGTCACATTTGAACCTTACAAAATCAAAGTCTGGGCAAGTCAAGTTTAAATATGTAGGGGTGGATGAGTTAATTAGTAGCTGTGATAAGGGGAGATAACCTGTGAGAGTCTCACCTGATATTAATCTCTTTCCCAGGTGAACTGTTGACCGAACGGCTGTGGGGTATTTTGGGTTACGATCTTCGACTATACATGAAACTGATCCGGAGCCATACAATAAAATAATTTATTTGTTGCTGACCACTGGTCAGTAATAAAGCTTCTGACCATCGGTCAAGATGGGCAGATGTCCTAAAGTAGCCTCTATCCTTGAGTGACCTGACTCCAGCACGTAAGGTTGAGGAAACTGCAACATATATTTTAGATGCATCTCATTATGTTTGAATAATTATTTTACCTTTTCCGTTTTGGTATAAAATGCCTCTCTGCCCGATATCCTTTTCGAAAATTGAAGTCACAACTGACCACTGTTGATGAGCGGTCAAATTTGGCCTAAGTCGCGTGTCAGTACTGACCTGTGTCCTCAGCCACACTCACAGTTTGACCTCGGGTAGAGAATTGGCTCAAGTTTTTCATGTTGAACTTTGACCGCTGAAACATTCACTGACCACAAAGACTACAATAGTCTAACTGTTGCTGACCACCGATGGCCGGAGACAACCTTCTGATCAATGGTCCAAATTGGGCAGATGTTTTAAAATAGCCTTTATACAAAGATCTGACCACTGGTCAGTTCAAGCTAGGAATTTATTAGGCAGCTGAATTTTGTCCTTAAATGGTCCTGTGTTTTGGTAAATGCTAATTTTGACTGGGGTGAAGTTTGGGCCACACAGTCAGTTTCTTTCTGAAACAAAAATGACTGGAAATTTTCTTTTCAAATGTTTGACCTCTGTTACATGTTTTATGACCTTCCATATATTAGTTTTATCTTCAAATGTTGAAGGAATCAGAATCAGCAATCAGTTTAAAATAACAATTTAAGTTTTTGACCACAGCTGTATCTGACTGTTTATATAAGTTTTTAAAGATCTAGATTTTCAGAGATAAATGTTTCACTTATCGTAAAAAAATAATAATTGTCAGATAAATCAGCATAGGTGAATTAGGAACAAAATGTTGTGGTTGTCGTATATGTCATATGCTTACCTGATTGGTTCAAAATGATATCTGCAGAAAAAAAATCCACTTCGAAGGAAAGTTTAAAAGTATATACATTAAAGTATCAACCTAATGTGAGTTTATGTTGTTTGCAATATTACATAGGTAATTTGATCAGTTTATGAAATTTATATCTTTTCTACTTTATTTGAGCCTCTGAGTAAATGTGTGCAAAAATATTTAAAACTATTCGTAAAGTATTTTTCGCCAACCAATATATTTAAGGATTAATTCGCCAGGTTTTAATGTATATTCTAACGCATACAGAATTAATTAAGGGGTAACATGACATGTTTATTGTTGTTTTTAGTCTATAAAGATGATTTTTCAATGTGAATTGTTTGGTTCATTTAAACTGACCACTGTGCTTGCATGACCATTCATGTGGTCATGTCCTTAGTGAACTTTCCACTATTGATATCAGGTGTGTATAGCTTCAGATTTAATCACTGACTTTTGACCGCTGAAACTGACCACCACAAAGACAACAATGACCTAAACTGTTGCTGACCACTGGTCAACAGACACTCGTGACCAGTGGTCAAGGTAGGCAGATGTCCTAAAATAGCCTTTATCCTGGCCTGACCAGTTACCTTGAATGACCGGTATCCAGAATTTTAGCGCCCTTTTCTGAAACTGACCACTCTGGCCACTTGCAGTCTCAGTTCTCTTAAGAGCAGATGATGCCTTAATCTTTTAACACCTGTCTGATTGAAATTATGCAAATTAGTTTAAATAGAGGTAGTGATACAGGCAAGTAACCTGGTGAATCGGGGGATGTTGAAACTCACAAGTTCCTCCATATTATCGAAAACACCATTTTTTGCAGCTAGAAGCCTGTAACTAGTAATTAATAATAAGTCGAAACATGTCTGCCACATTTTTGTTGAATTGCAAACAAAATAATCCAGTTGTCCCTTAATAACCCCACTCCTTGTTTTTGTGAGCTTTTATTAATGATTTATATATTTTTGTTAACTCAAAAGGGAATTCTTTTGCACTGGTTCAAATATCATGGATCGCTTTGTATAAACAGTACTTGTCTGTCTGTCCTTCTGTCTGTTCGTAGAAAAAGTTTGTCCGGACAACTCCTTCTAAAGAAATGGACCAATTTTAACGAAACTTTCCAGATATGCTATGATTTATGTTATTTGTCAGTTCTTGATGAAGGTGTTTTAAATTCACATGACAAAAACGTTTGGAGCATTTCTTTTCATTTCATGGTAATGAATATTCTCAGAATTCTGTGGTTGACATTTCATGATGTTTATTTGACAATTCTTTTGTTAGAAATGTAACTTCTATTCTGAATTGCTAAGTACAGGTGGTGAGAGATTCTTATCGTAATCAGGGGACAGAAAAAAAACAATTCATTACCACAGATAATGAGGGAGATATTCTTCACGCGATTCTAGGACGAAACCTCCACGATTCACTCCCGTTGATATAGGGCATTTTAATTACAGATAATCCCTAATCTTCTTTACTTTACGGTGGAAATACGCTAGATTTGTAACACATAATCGGCGTAATTCTCAACAGGGGAGATAACTCACTTGACAAGTGGAACGAAGTGCCCAGTGATAAACATATTGCTACAGTGACTCAAGGCTGGGTTGTGTTGTGCCTAATTATATGATGTTTGGTTATAAATGTCAGACTAGCCGAGCAGACCGGCCTCCCTCTAGAGCTGTAGGGCCCTTACCAGCTCCGAAGATCAGCATTAATCATATTTTTCACTGCCGTCCTGGGATTCTAGTAAATCTGGATATTGAAATGCTTCACTTTGTTCTAATTGATTAAAAAGAAAGTATGCTTGCAGATGTTTAAATGTTTCTGTTTAGCAATTAATGACTATTTAGTTTGTTCAGCCAAGCCCCGGGTCACATCGGTCATGGCAGACGTGAAGTGGGAAAAAAAATGAAAATTTCTGCTTCCTGTCTGATTTTAAGAACATTCTGCTGTTTTCTTTTACAAAAATTATATCCATGTCCCAGGCTTTATGTTCTTCTGTGAAATTTTCATTGTTTTCATCTTTTACTTTTTAGGTCACAAAGTCACAAAGTCTCAAGTGACCTATTGCGATCGCCTTTTGTCCGTCGTCGTCCGTCGTCCGTCCGTAAACAATTTACATTTTCGACTTCTTCTCCAAAACCCCTGAACCAATTTCAATGAAATTTTGCAGGGACCTTCCATGGACAAAGGTCAACAAAAATAGTTGCCGGTTTAGTCC